>NC_083580.1:18705596-19005596 GCF_027579695.1 Neoarius graeffei
AACTCTCACTCACTCACTCTCACACACTCACACTCCATCACTCACTCAAACTCTCACTCTCACACACTCACACGCCATCACTCACTCAAACTCTCACTCTCACACTCACACTCCATCACTCACTCAAACTCTCACTCACTCACTCTCACACACTCTCTCACTCACTCACTCTCACACACTCTCTCTCTCACTCACTCACCCACACTCACTCACTCACTCACGCACACACATACACACAAAATACTTTTGTGATCGTGCAGTTTTGAAATTGTTAAAATAAACATGTTCACCTATGTACATGTTCATCTTGTTGGGCTTGTGATTTTGACTCGTTTCCAAAATGTATGAAAAGTCACCATATTAGGACATTTTTTTTGGCAAATAAGATGTATCGCAATGTTTGACCTCGGTATTTGAAAAATCCTGGTTACGGCCCTGGGCACAGCCCCCCCCCCCCCCCCCCCCCCCGCCGCCCCCAACATATTTTTTTTGGGGGGGCGCCCCCCCTCTGCCGCCCCTACCGTTAGTTATTGATATCTTACTTCCGGATCTGACACGCCCCCTTATACTCGATATGCACTTTGGATCCTCGGCTTCAGACAGCCCATCACCACCGAAGGGCATCGACTGAATCTGATCACCACATGATTTGTTCAGAAAAGCGCCAAGCATAATGTTTATTTTGTTAATCAAAGGATAAGATTCAGTGTTAGCAAGTAGTACAACAACTTCAGCCAGTGTGGATAAAAAGAAAACTAGCAGGGAATCGTTTGGAAGCCAAAAGAATCGGCTCTTCTTGACTCACTGAAAAGAACCGGAATTCCCAACAGTATCATACGGTGTGACGCTGAGGCGAGGTCTTAGCGAAAGAAAAAATAAGACCAGAAAGTAATAACCTGCTGAACAGCTGTGATGTCAGTGTTTTCAAAAACGGTGAAAAGTTTTACAGTTTTTCCACCGTCAGAAGGTGGTTTCTAAAAGCTCCGTTTTCGAGTGGATGGGAGGAGAAAAAGTGCGTTTCTAGAAACATCTATATACGTTTGGACGAGTCCTTCGACAAAAACAACAACAACAACAAATTACGTTTTGAAATGAGTTGTTATATCGTTATGTGCTAGAGAAGATGTCAATAATGTAGGTTTTAACTCACCTTTTTGACTTCCTGCTGTGTTAAGACATCCATACTTACTTCTTAGAGAGAGAGAGAGAATGTACACCAGTTTAATGAGCCTTTTCCAGATACTGACAAATCTAAGGTGGCAAATGATCAAATATTGCAGTCTAAAAGGACAAAATGCAACTGACTTGCATTACAATTGTTTCCCAAGATTAAAGGAATAAAAATATGACTTGTTGTTCTTCAATAAATGACCATTTGTTTATGTTTGTTAGAAATTGTTGTGATTGATCTGTTATACAAGAGGAGGCCCAATCACAGCCCCCACCTACGAGCCCAAGGCCCACCCCACGTCTGGGGGGGACCTATCACAAGATCAGATCCACTCCAAATAAGTTTCAAAACTATTTAATGTTATGACCTTTCCCATGAAATAAGCTTAAGTTTATTAAAACTTAATAATAATTATTAATAACAGTTTATACTGTTTATATTGTCTGTTGAGTGTTTAGTCTGTGTGTAGTTCTTATCTAGTGTTTACACTGTTTATATTGTCTGAGTGTTTAGTCTACCCGTATGTCTTGTTCTTTGTTTATACTGTTTACTTATACTGTTTATATTGTTTGTCTGAGTGTTTAGTCTATGTCTAGTTCCTATCTAGTGTTTATACTGTTTATATTGTTGTTGTTTTTTTTTAATTATTCTATTTTTATTTATTGCATTGCCTGTTTGCACCGTGGGTCAGAGAGGACTGAAATTTCATCTGTGCTGTATGTCGAGCATGTATAGCATATTTGACAATAAACTTGACTTGATAATACATTATAATCCTGTTATAATCCATTCCACTCTTCTCTCCCCAAGAGATAGCATGCTATCATGTCTTTGCCCAATAAGTTTATACAGTGAGTGAATGTGTGTGTGTGTGTGTGGTGGTGGTGGGGGATACAGCACATTTTTCTATTCAACATACAACCCCGAATCAGGAAAAGTTGGGACGGTAAATTGAAATTAAACTGAAAACAATGACTTGCAAATAATTTTTGACCTGTATTGCACTCAAAACAATACAGCAGCACATTATTTGATGCTTTACCTCATGATTTTTTTAAAAAAATAAACACATCAGTTTTGATTCTTGCAACACATTTTTAAAAAATGGAGAAAGTAAAGCATTTACCACTTTATAATGTTACCATTCCTTCTCACAACACTCAAAAGATGTTTAAGCCAGTATCTCACTGGGCTGCGACAAGTTGCGAACGTCATTCGCGAGAGAGTTTCAAAAGTGTCTTGAAACATTCGCGAGGCTTCTCAATTTCCTCGCATGAGTCACAAAGTGTCGCTCCTTCGTCGCTGAAATTTTGAACATGTTCAAAAAATTAGTGCGACAAAATTTCTCTCAAAATAGCAGCAAATGCGTTGCTGGTGTCGCAAAGCTGTCGCAAACCCTTCTCAAGTCAGTTTCCGTGAGGTGTCCTCTACTTCCCTGCCTGCCGAGGGAAAGCCGGGCTGCGACAGCCTGCGACTAGTTGGAGACTCAACAATTGTGGTAAAATATGCGAATATCAATTCAGTGTGATTCCAAGTGAATATTGTCGCTAATTCGCATATTGTTGTGTCTCCAACTAGTCGCGGGCTGTCGCAGCCCAGTGAGATACTACCCTTAGGGACTGAAGACACCAAATGTTGAAGGATTTCAGGTGTTATTTTGTCCTATTCTTCCTGTAAACAGGTTTTAAGTGTGCAACAGTATGGGATTGTTGTCATATTTTTCATTTCAAAATTCGCCACACACTCTTTACTGGGGACAGAGGAGACAAGCAACCTCTTCTTCCACAGTCACGCCTTTGTAATGTGTGCAGAATGTGGTTTTTCATTGTCTTGTTGAAATATCCCTGGAGATGATGTTGTCTTGGAGGTAGCATATGTTGCTCCAAAATCTCAATGTACTTTTCTGCATTAATGCTGCCATCACAGAAGTGTAAGTTACCTTTGCCAAGAGCACTGACACGACCCCATACCATGACATACCCTAGCTTTTGGACTTGTTGGTGGAAACAGTCTGGATGGTTCTTTTTCATCTTTGGTCCAGGGCACACAGCATCTGTTTCTTCCCAAAAAGACTAGGAATCCTGATTTATCTGATCACAATACACATTTCTACTGTTTGATGGTCCATCCCAGATGCCTTCAAGCTCAGAGAAGTTGATGGTGCTTTTGGACACAGTTAACATAAAGTTTCCTTTTTGCACAGTAAAATTTTAACTGGGATTTATAGATGTAACTCTATATTCCAGTGCTTGACAAAGGCTTGACAAAGTAATCCCGAGCCCATGTGGTTATATGAGCTATAAATGAATGACGGTTCTTGATGCAGTACCGTCTTAGGGATCGGAAATCACAGGTGCACAGCTTAGGCTCCCTTGCCCTTTACGCACCAAAATTCCTCCAGATTCCTTGAATCATTTAATGATATTATGCACTGTAGAGGATGAAATGTACAAATCCCTTCATATCTTTCTTTCAGGAACATTGTTTTTAAGCATTTCAATAATTTTCTCATGCATTTGTTGACAAACTGGAGATCCTCAGCCCATCTTTTCTCCTCAAAGACTAAGCCTTTCCAGGATACTGCTTTTGTACCAAATCATTACATTACAGGCATTTAGCAGATGCTGTTCTCCAGAGCAACGTCCAAGGAACACACACACACATACCCAGCACTTGGGGAGCAGTTGGGGGTGAGGTGCCTACTCAAGGGCATTTAAGAATCGAACCAGCAACCTTTTGGGTCCCAAGGCTGCTTCTCTAACCTTTAGACCATGACTGCCTCCATGATTACAATCATGATTACAATCACCTGTTGCCATCACCTGTTTCAAATCACATCATTATTTAATTGTTTTACCACATTACTGGCCCGAAATCTAAGATCTAACTTTGTTGAGCATGATGTTTTTTTAAAAAAAGTTGCATCAATCCCACCAATGTAGAAATCCCATCTTTCCTTGGAGACTTGCAACCATTCAATTTCCTAAAAAGCAATTTTACAAAATCACCGTCCACTTTAATAGGAATACTTGTATACCTGCTCATTTATGCAGTTGTCCAATCAGCCACTCATGTGGCAGCAGCGTAACACACTTATGACTTTAACTGTGGCATGGTTGTTGGTGCTAGATGGGCTGGTTTGAATATTTCAGAAACTGCTGATTTCCTCAGAATTTCACACACAAAAGTGTCCAGAGCTTACACATAAAAAAACAAAAGAACATCCCGTGAGCGTAGGGTCTGCAGACTGAAACACCTTGTTGATAAGAGAGATCAGAAGAGAATGAACAGACTGGTTTGAGCTGACAGGAAGTGTATAATAACTCAAATAACCACTCTTTTCAACTGGTGAGATGAAAAGCATCACAAAATGCACAACACATCCGACCTTTTAAAGGAGATAGGTTACGACAGTAGAAGACCACATCAGGTTCCACTCCTATTAGCCAAGAAGAGGAATTTGTGGATATCATGGGCACAGACTCATGGAAACTGGACAGTTGAAAACTAGAAAAATACCAGGTGATTTTTTTCTCCTAATCTTCAACCATTCAGTTTGGGTGAGTTCTCTGCATATGATAGCGTAAGATTCCTGTTCTTGGCTTACAGGACTGGAACCCTATGTGGTCTTCTGATGGTGTAGCCTATCAGCCTGTTTTGTGCATGCTGAGATGCTTTTTTGCTCACCACGGTTATAAAGAGTGATCATATAAGTTACTATATCCTTCCTGGCAGCTCAAACCAATCTGGCCATTTTCCTTTGACCTCTCTGATACAGTGCCTTGAAAAAGTATTCATACCCCTTGAACTTTTTCACATTTTTCCACCTTACAACCACGAACTTAAAAGTTTTTTATTGAGATTTTATGTGATAGACCAACACAGAGTAGCACATAATTGTGAAGTGAAACGAAAATGATAAATGGTCTTCAAAATTTTAAACAAATAAAAATCTAAAAAATGTGGTGTGCATTAGTATTCAGCCCCCTGTCCTCTGATACCTCTAAATACAATCCAGTGCAATCAATTGCCTTCAGAAGTCATCTAATTAGTTAATAGAGTCCTACTGTGTGTAATTTACTCTCAGCATAAATACACTTGTTCTGTGAAGGCCTCAGTGGTTTGTTAGAGAACACTGAAGAACAAACAGCATCATGAAGACCAAAGAACTCACCAGACAGGTCAGGGATAAATTTCTGGAGAAGTTTAAAGCAGGGTTAGGTTATAAAAAATATCCCAAGCTCTGAACATCTCAAGAAGCACTGTTCAATCCATCATTCAAAAATGGAAAAAGTATGGCACAACTGCAAACCTACCAAGGCATGGCCGTCCACCTAAACTGACAGAGCGAGCAAGGAGAGCACTGGTCAGAGAAGCAGCCAAGAGGCCCATGATCACTCTGGAGGAGCTGCAGAAATCCACAGCTCAGGTGGGAGAATCTGTGCACAGGACAACTATAAGTCGTACACTCCACAAATCTGGCCTTTTTGGAAGAGTGGCAAGAAGAAAGCCATTGTTGAAAGACAGGCATAAGAAGCCATGTAGGGGACACAGCAAACATGTGGAAGAAGGTGCTTTGGTCAGATGAGACCAAAGTTGAACTTTTTGGCCTAAATGCAAAGCGCTATGTGTGGCAGAAAACTAACATTGCTCATCACCCTGCACACACCATCCCCACTGTGAAACATAGTGGTGGCAGCATCATGCTATGAGGATGCTTTTCTTCAGCAGGGACAGGGAAGCTGGTCAGAGTTGATGGGAAGATGGATGGAGCTAAATACAGGGCAATCCTGGAAGAAAACCTGTTGGAGGCTGCAAAAGACTTGAGACTGGGAAGGAGATTCACCTTCCAGCAAGACAATGACCCTAAACATACAGCCAGAGCTACAATGGAATGGTTTAGATCAAAGAATATTCATGTGTTAGAATGGCCCAGTCAAAGTCCAGACCTAAATCCCATTGAGCATGTGTGGCAAGACTTGAAAATTGCTGTTCACAGACGCTCTCTATCCAATCTGGCTGAGCTTGAGCTATTTTGCAAAGAAGAATGGGCAAAAACTTCAGTGTCTAGATGTGCAAAGCTGGTAGAGACATACCACAAAAGACTTGCAGCTGTAATTGCAGCAAAAGGTGGCTCTACAGAGTATTGACGCAGGGGGGCTGAATACTAATGCAAACCACATTTTTCAGATTTTTATTTGTTTAAAATTTTGAAGACCATTTATCATTTTCGTTTCACTTCACAATTATGTGCTACTCTGTGTTGGTCTATCACATAAAATCTCAATAAAAAACTTTTAAGTTCGTGGTTGTAAGGTGGAAAAATGTGAAAAAGTTCAAGGGGTATGAATACTTTTTCAAGGCACTGTAAATAAGGCATTTCCACCAAGAACTTTTGCTTACTCAGTCTTTCTTGTTTTCTGCACCATTCTGTGTAAACTCGAGAGATTGTTGTGTGTGAAATTCCTGGGAGATGAACATTTTCTGAAATACTCAAATTAGCCCATATGGTAACAACATCCATGCCAAGATCAAAGTCACAGAGATCAAACATTTTCTTCATTCTGATGTTTGATGTGAACATTCCCTGAAGCTCTTGATCTGTATCTGCATGATTTTATGCATTCTGCTGTTTCCATATGATTGGCTGATTAGATAACTGCATAAATTTGCAGATGACACAGCCATCGTTGGGTGTATCAGTGACGACAGAGAGGAGGAGTATAGGAGCCTGGTGAGGGACTTTGCTGTGTGGTGCAACAGGAACCATCTGCAGCTCAACACCTTGAAGACCAAGGAGCTGGTCATTGACTTTGGGAGGTCCAGACCAAGGTCACGACCAGTTCTGATCGAGGGAGTCAAGGTGGAGGCTGTGGATTCCTACAAGTACCTCGGGCTGTGGCTGGACAGCAAGCTGGACTGGACTTGCAACACCAATCACTTGTACAGGAAGGGACAGAGCAGGCTATTGAGGTATTTCACCTGATGTCACAGGGTCACGTGACGCCCCGGTATCCGCCATTTTGAAGGTCAAGCTAGCTAATGTCAACAACATAGTAGCTAGTATGTTACTGTAGCAATGTTTACGTTCAGTCATTTGGATGACTGTTAAAACCTTTCAGTCTCAAGTTTTTCCTTTACTGTATTTACTAGTTTACTGTAATTATGATCCGGCAGCTATTTACACTGGATCCAGTGTAAATAGCTGCCGGAGCGCGCTCCGGCTTGCTCCCCCTCAAATTAAGCAGCACGCTCCGGCTTGCTCCCGGAGTGCTCCGGCCGAGGTTCTGGAGCACGCTCCGGCTTGCTCCCCCTCAAATTAAGCAGCGCGCTCCGGCTTGCTCCCGGAGTGCTCCGGCCGAGGTTCCGGAGCGCGCTCCGGCTTGCTCCCCCTCAAATTAAGCAGCGCACTCCAGGAGCAAGCCGGAGCGCGCTCCAGAACCTCGGCCGGAGCACTCCGGGAGCAAGCCGGAGCGCGCTGCTTAATTTGAGGGGGAGCAAGCCGGAGCGCTCTCCGGCAGCTATTTACACTGGATCCAGTGTAAATAGCTGCCGGATCATAATTACAGTAAACTAGTAAATACAGTAAAGGAAAAACTTGAGACTGAAAGGTTTTAACACTCATCCAAATGACTGAACGTAAACATTGCTACAGTAACATACTAGCTACTATGTTGTTGACATTAGCTAGTGCTAACAGCTAGCTGCTAGTACACTGCTACAACACAGACACCGACCCTAATAATACAGTTCTTGGTCATTGCCTGGTAACAGCAAATTTATAACGGGCCATGTCTCAACAGACTAAGAAGTTATTTCATCTCATCTCATCCCTCATTCTCATTATCTCTAGCCGCTTTATCCTTCTACAGGGTCGCAGGCAAGCTGGAGCCTATCCCAGCTGACTACGGGCGAAAGGCGGGGTACACCCTGGACAAGTCGCCAGGTCATCACAGGGCTGACACATAGACACAGACAACCATTCACACTCACATTCACACCTACGGTCAATTTAGAGTCACCAGTTAGCCTAACCTGCATGTCTTTGGACTGTGGGGGAAACCGGAGCACCCGGAGGAAACCCACGCGGACACGGGGAGAACATGCAAACTCCACACAGAAAGGCCCTCGCCAGCCCCGGGGCTCGAACCCAGGACCTTCTTGCTGTGAGGCGACAGCGCTAACCACTACACCACCGTGCCGCCCACGAAGTTATTTCAATGACATTTAATAACATTTTGTTTATCCTGAGGACCGAAAGTAAGTGAAAATGTGAACAAACCTTAGCTGTAATAAGATGGCGACCACCGGCTCCAGGGACGACCCACTGATGTAGGCATGTTACCCAGCCTGACACAAAATATTTGTAGGCATCCAAACTCTTATACGCTTTCAGATCAATACCTGTGTATGGCGATGGGTTTTTAACAACACAGGTATACAGATCATGTGGGCCAAAGTCAGGTAAAGACGAGGGCTTCGTGTACTTCCGTACATCAGTGAACAGTCCTGGTGGAAGCAGGTAAACATCGTTCTCTAAGCCTGCTAACCTCAATTTTTGCAAATACCTCTCCCTCTGCTCGCCCTGTAAATGCCCTACGTCGCTGGATAGTGAAGGTGTTTTCTGCATCTTGCTCCTTTTTCTTTTATGTTTTTCGTTTGTCGCCTTCCTCACATTCAAACTGATTCGAGCCGTGACGTCCAAAATGGCAGCCTAACGATGCATCACATGACCTGGTCACGTGGGTGAAAAACCTCAATACTTCCTTAGGAGGCTGCGGTCCTTTAACATCTGCAGGAAACTCCTGTGGATGTTCTATCAGTCTGTGGTCGCCAGTGTCCTGTTTTACACTGTGGTGTGCTGGGGGGGCAGCACATCCAAGAAGGACACATCCAGGCTGGACAAACTGATCAGGTGGGCCAGCTCTGTGGTCGGCATGAAGCTGGACTCTCTGATGACGGTGGCAGAGAAGAGGACTATGGACAAACTATTGAACATCATGGACAATGCCAGTCACCCTCTGCACACCGTCATCAGCAACCAGAAGAGCCTATTCAGTGACAGAATGCTCCCCCCTTCCTCTCTTCCCCATATCTTATTCTTTTATATTTGTATATGTAAATACTTAATTTATTTTAATTTATCTAGAAGTTTTCTCTATTTCTTTTCTCTGTTTATCTGTAATGATGCTGCTGGAATCTTAATTTCCCTGAGGGAACCCTCCCAAAGGGATCAATAAAGTTTTATCTAATCTAATCTAATCTAATCTAATCTAATCTAATCTAATCTAATCTAATCTAAATGAGCAGGTATACAGGTGTTCCTATTAAAGTGGACAGTGAGTGTATGTCACAATGTCAGCAGGGGTGTGGTCAAGCGTTGGTTTGTGAATGGAGGGCAGGGCCGGGGAAGGTGAGTGGTAAAATGAACGCACCTGATGTCAGTTGATGTTGTGTGTGTGTGTGTGTCTCTCAACAGTGATGATAGATCAGTAAAAAGGAGGGGGAGAGTGAAGAGGAGGCGGTCTCCCAACCAGAGTATGTGTGTGTCTGTGTGTGTCCGTGTGTGATGCAAGAAATAACATTCAGCTGAAAAGCAATGTAGACAATAAAAAGGACTCTGTTGAATATCATTTCCCGCCTGTCCGCGCTTCAGTGTTCCACCCACCCCAGGGACATACTATACTGGTGCCAAAAGCCAGGAATACTGAAGGAAACCACCCATGGAGTCTTCCCCATTCAAAGACCTCATTCATGCCCTCGCTGCCGCCCAGCAAAGTCAACATCAAGCGCCGATCGCCCTGCACAAGGAACAGGAGCAGTGCTTCGAGGCCTTGCTGCAGGCCCTGCAAGAAGATTGCCAGGTGTTCCGGCACCTGGTCGCATCAGCAGCATTCCAGGTTGTTACATCCACAAACCTCCCCCACATTGCCCTCACAAAGATGGGGCCTCATGATGACCCGGAGGCCTTCCTCATGCTCTTTGAGCAAGCTGTGAAGGTGTAGGGGTGGCTGGCCGCGCAATGAGCGGCTCATCTCCTGCTACTCCTGACTGGGGAAACCCAGCTCGCTGCCCAACAGCTCCCCATCAACAGTCGGCTCAACTATGCTGATCTGAAGTGAGTCATCCTGCAGCGTGTCGGCCACATCCCAGAACAACACCATCAATGCTTCTGCACGCTGACTCTGGAGGAGATCGGCCAGCTATTCATGTTCAGCCAACAGCTCTGGACACCTGCCGGCAGTGGCTGAGGGCAGAAGACTGTGATGCCGAGGGGATCATCGACATGGTGGTGCTGGAGTAGTTCACTGTGCAGCTGCCAGAAAGGACAGCTGAGTGGGTCTGGTGCCACTGCCCAGTGTCACTGGATTGTGCAATCGAGTTGGCGGAGGACCATCTGGTGGCAGTTCCAGTGGCAGGCAGACATCCTGCTTCTCTCTCTTTCTCTCTCTCTCTTCTCCCTCCTTCACTTCCCGTCCCCACCCCATCCCCACACCACAGAAACGGGGACTGACACCCCCCCATAGCCGACTTGCTGAGCCCGTGGTGTCCTCTCCATCCCTCCCCTTATGTGTCTGTGTCTCCCCCCCCAGGTGAGTGAACCCTGGATTGCTGATGCAGAGGTGAAGCCTGGGCCAGTTTGCTGGCGCTGCAGGGAACCTGGGCATTTCCAGGACCAGTGCCAAGCGATAGAAGTGGGGGCTGTGGTTTGCATCCCCAAAACGCAAGAGACCGCCCTCTGTCAGGCCAGAGCATATCGCACACTGGTGAGTATTCAAGGGGGTACATATTACACGTTGGTGGATTCCAGCTGTAATCAGACCTCAAGCCACCATAGCCTGGTTCAGGGTGAGGCATTAGGGGGACTTTTGGTGAAGGCCTTATGTGTGCACAGGGTGTTCATGAATATCCACTAGTGTCCGTTCGCATCCAATTTTGCAGAGTAAAACATAGTGTCGAACAGAGGTGGACAGTAACAAATTACATTTACTTGAGTATTGTACTTAAGTACACTTTTTGAGTATCTGTACTTGACTTGAGTATTATTTATTTGGCAATGTATGACCTTAACTTCACTACATTTGAAAGAAGATATACTTTTTACTACACTACTGTAGGTGTAATTAATGATTTTGTGTATTTAAGATTGGATAAGTGATCACTCTTTAATAATTACATGAAATCAGTCTCATTAAATTTGAAGGTTAATAGTTAAAATGAATCAATCCCAGTGAATCGTTTAATTTGACTCATTTGAATTGAATCATACCATAGAATCAGTCTCATTGAATTGGTTGAAGTGAATCATTCAGTGAATCGAGTCAGTGAATCAAATCAGTGAATCATTTGGTGAATCATTTAGTGAATCATTCAATGAAACATTTAGTGAATCATTTAAAGAATCAAGTGAAGAATCGTTTAAAATTTGATAATTCAAATTTATCACTTACCAAACTGCATCTAATTAATTATTCATACACCTTAGGAGTTCTTTGACAATGTGGGCGACTTCAAGTATTTAGAACAACAGACAATGACACGATTTCAATAATAATGGAGTTTACTATAAAAAAGATAATAAAAATTTTAATAAAAAGAAAAGGAAAAATTTGAACAATCTAATAGCAGCAGAATTAAAATCTTCTGTAAACAAAGTGTGTGTGTGTGTGTGTGTGTGTGTGTGTGTGTGTGTGTGTGTGTGTGAGAGAGAAAAGAGAGAGAGAGAGAGAGACCTTGGCTCTCTCTCGAAGTTGGAATGTGTCCGTACCAGGACGTGCTATCTGCAATCTTGGAGGAGGGGAATCCTCAAAGTTTAGTGAGCACGTGTGTGTGTAAGCAGTTTTAGCTTGTGAGCTAACTGAACAAAAGAATTTCTAACTAGCCATGTGCTTCCAGGCCTAGTGTGTAAAAGCTGAAGGCTTTAATTAAAATTAAACATTCAAACAGTCATCTGTAGTTTATATGGCTTTAAATGTAAACAGGAGAATTACTATCAAGGTTGAATTAAACTCAGGACTTATGACGTTTATCTAATACTGAGATACAGGACCACGTGTTCAAAACTTAGTGTGTGGAGGCAGGGCCCACATCTGCTCCTTGGAGAACAAAGGAGCTGGCTCTGCTTTGCTATCTAAGGTGGGGTTTACATTAGACTGTATCAGCGGGTCATCAGATTAACGTTTTTAAAACGATTAACATGCACACAGCAACGCCAATACACGGATACGCTCGGCTCCGCAGGCATCCTGCGCTCCAAATTACTCTGCCCTGAACAGCAGTGCCCTCTGGAGGGTGCGCACTCCGGCCCTGCACAGCTCACAGAGCGCGCAAGTGAAGTGCACGAGCAGTAATTCGGGACTGAGCCGCTGTGTGTGTGATCCCAGTGCATATCGGGTATGCGTGTCACTTACCACTTGCAAGTGGAAGGATGGCAAGCCTAAAGACAATCATAACTACACAATGGGCAGTATTTGCATCAGTATTTGCAGTATTTTCATACTTTTATACTCTTTAATGAAAGGTGATACAAGGCGGAAGTCCGCGCCGTTTTTCAGCAGTCACGTCACATGACCAACGCCAGCGAATCAGGAAGGTGGATGTCACAGTGACGTTGTCCAATGACGACGCCAGCTAGAGCTCAGCACAGCGTATCCGCGTATCTCAATGTTTACACAGCACCGGACCAGACACGATCTGGATTGAATACGTGGACGCTGGCGGATTCCCGTTTCCCGGCGTTTCCAGGCGTTTTAATGTAAACGGACAGTGCATCCGCGAAGAAAACAAGACAGATACGGTCTAATGTAAACTTGGCCTAAAACACGTGTGAGGCCCAGTGGAAGGAAAACCTTTCCAGCCAGCCAACTCTCTTAACTTCCTAGTATTACCCGAGTTACTGAAATCTTAATGAGATCAGGATATGAGTGAGTAATGAATTTAGGATGTTAAAAGGAGAGAGAGAGAGAGAGAGAGAGAGAGCATGCAACTTATGGATTAACCAATTTTTAAATCAACAAACAAATGATAGAGAACCAAGATTCAGTGTATACACTTCATTTAACTTCATACAACTTCACTTCTTACTAATTCCTAAGGCTTAAACTTCTGTTTGCCCAATGCCTTTTCTTACTGCAGAGGAAGTTTGTCTTCTGTCTGAAGTTGGAGGCTCGAGGAAGTTGCGCGCGCTTCCTGAGGTCAGAAGTCTTCGGTGAAGGAGAGAGAAGTTCTGAAGCTTTCTTTGGTGATCTTCGTAGTTGATAAGAAAGTCTTTGTTCAACACCGTGCATGGATTTAAAAGAAAGAAAAGAGAAGAGCTCTTTAGAAAACTGCCTTTGCTTGCAGCCGCGTACGCGTTTAAAAGACAAGTAATACTTGCAAACCGGTTAATAACTCGCTTGAGTTGATGATCGCGTGTTTCCGATATCTACTTTGATCAGGAGCAGATTAAAGAAGGAAACGCGCTGTTTAGACGTCTGATGATGAGTTCTCTTTTTAGGTCAGTCTCGGTTAGAGTCCGACGCGAAAGAGCAAAGATGGCTGTGTTCCAAGTCCTTTTGTTGAAACCTGAGGAATGTGTACATCAGGGGTCTTCAATCCTATCCACAAAGGGCCAGTGTGGCTGCAGGCTTTCATTCCAACCAAGCAGGAGCTACACCTGATTTCACTTGTTTAATCATTTCACCCTTGTCTCCAGTCAACAATCAAGTGAGCCTCCAATTTGGCTGTAATGAAAGCCTGCAGCTATACCGGCCCTTTGCGGATAGGATTGAAGACCCCTGGTGTACGTGATCCCGCCCAGGCGTGACGTAGTCAACGCGGAAGTTGCCTGGGAGTTGTAGTTCTGACACAAGATGGCGGCATGATACCTACACTACATTTCTATCAAGGTCCTCGTTACTCGTTACTATGAAGCAGCTTTGAAAGTGGATGTTTTTTTCTTTTCTTTTCTAAAACGTGATTGGTTTTTTTTTGCAGGTGACACTGAGACAGCCTATCAGTAATCACCAGGGTCACGTCACATCCATAGACTGCATAAAATTAAGTTCAATTATTTCTCTGCAGCATTATTTGAACACGATCAGTTGATGGCAGAATGGAAGGAAGCAGTTCTTTTGGGGAATGCACACACCCATGACCATACCTAGAACCCATGTTTCAGTTTTCTGAAAGGAATAAAGATTAATTTCATTTTAAATGTTTGCTTTGTTTGCTTAAAACGGAGCACATCACGGCCTACAAAAACTTGCCGTCCAACCTGAGGAAGCATATTGAGGTATGTAAACATTTTATTCCAAGAGAAAGCTTGCAATGAAGCTGTCTGTGCTTTTAGAGTTCGCGATAACATGGCAATAGCTATGCAGTCTGGTTAGTCAAATGACTTTATATGGATTTGCCTGCCAAGTTGCCATCGCCTTGTCCATGGCTAACGTTAACACATAGTTAGTTAACTTGGACACCGTTAGTTAGCGTGTAAAAATGGAGCTACGCTAACATGAATAATGTTAACTTTTCTGAAGTCCTTTCAGAAATGTTTCAGCATAATCTTGCCAAATAAACAATGTAAAAATCCTTTTTTTTCTAGTAATGTTAGCTATCCAATATGATTTCGAGTTTGAAAAGAGTTTGCTAGTATGTCAGATGGAGCCTCACTGACTAGCTAGCTTATGCCGCTTTTCCACTACAAACACGGCTGAGTCGGGCTGAGCCGTGCCATGCTGAGTCGAGCTGAGTGGGGCTGTTGGAGTTGCATTTCGACTACAACCGCACTGAACCGTGCTGGCTGGAAGTGGGTGGACACATTGGGTGGAGTTAGCGAAAGTGGGTGGACGTCACGTGATGTCATTAAGCAGCGCAAACAGTGACATCAGTGAGCTTTTAAGCGGTAGTCTCACGACCCGGATAGTAAACAATAAACATGGAGGACATGGAGTCGTTAGTGTTGCTGGTCTTGGTGCTGTGGCTTGTTGTCACCGACAACGCCAACAGATACTGGCAAGAGCGTATAGATGAGGCGAGGCGCATAAGGCTTCAGAAATTCTCGTAATTCGTAATTCTCCTTCTTCCGGGTTTACGGTGTTTACAGATCCCAGCATGCTCGCGGGGCGTGTGTGGGCATGTGAAGACACTCCTCCTCACCAATCAGTGCACAGGGGAGTGTCTGCTCACGCCCCCAGCCTCACTCGGCACGGTTTGGCTCGCTTCA
Organism: Neoarius graeffei; assembly: GCF_027579695.1. Lineage (NCBI taxonomy): Eukaryota > Metazoa > Chordata > Actinopteri > Siluriformes > Ariidae > Neoarius > Neoarius graeffei. The sequence goes on from NC_083580.1 coordinate 18,720,971, forward strand.
GCCCCACTCCAAAACCGTGCGAGTTTTAGGGGCTAAGCAGGGCTGAAGCGAGCTGAGTCGTGCTGTTTTTTGGTAGTCGAAACGCGAGCCGTGTCGGGCTGAAGTGAGCTGAAGCGAGCTGAAGTGAGCTGAAAAAGGGTAGTGGAAAAGGGCCATTAATGTTAAACCACCATGATTCCACAGGTAGATTCATATGTGCATGAATGCATACACACACACACACACACACCACACACACACCACACACACAGAGCCCTGTAAGATATACAGTATTGTACTAGTCAGTCACAACAAATTGTTGGAATTTTTTGTTTTGATGTCAGATGATGGTCTTGCATTTTTTTTTTGTCTTGCTTAAAGCAGTGTTGCTGTTGGGCAGTTATTAAGCTAGAGGTGTGGACCTGGGTTTTAAGCAGGTTGGATTGTCATTTTTATTTTCTGAGGAAGCTGCATTTACAGCTATTCCACTGTCTTCCTGATTAATATACACATGCATGTGTGCACACGCTGCCAGATCTGTATCAGAACACTACCATGCTGCTTTGTTGGGGTGAGGAGAGGTGTTAGAATATTAAAAAAAGGCTTTTTTTCAGTTCAGTTGTGTTTCATTTTGTAACATTCTACCAGGTGTTTATTCTAATCTACAGGTTCTACTAGCTAGTGAGTAAATCCAATCAGTGTCATGCTCCGCTCCGGAGATCTGCTCCGGAGATTACGAATCTTTCACGCCAGCGCCGATCCAAATCCGGAACGGGAATTCCTTCATGCCTGCATTCATTTCTTGGTTTTCTCTGCTGTTATAAAAACGCTGTTCTCAGGCAGGAACTTTGCCAGAACGTCTCGCTTTGCTTCTAGGTGTTTCTGTGCCTCTGTAATGTTTCATGGTTGTTTGCTCAAGCTCATTTTTCTAGTTCATGGTTTTTGCACTCAGGGTTTATTCTAGTTCATGTTTTTTTGTACTAGTTTTTTTTCTTGTTTTTGGTTTCTTGTCCTAGCATTTTTGTCCTTGCCTGTTTCATCTTTTTGTCTAGTTTTCTGTCTCTTGTTATCTGGATTATTTTTGCCATTTGTTTTTGTCCCGTTTGTTTACCCTTGTGCCATGCCCTTTTCCCTGGATTAAATCTCTCTATTTATTTGATTACTGTCTGTGTTCTGCTTGTGGATCCTTATCCCACCACACCTCCACGATCCCTAACAATCAGTTGTATCAGAGGCATTAGGTTTTGTAAGTGTTGTGGCAATAATACAACAATGCGTTGACACAAAATGTACTTTTTAATACTTAAATATTTTTAAAAGCAAGTACTTTTAACTTGAATAAAAATTTGACTGTACAACTTTCACTTGTATTGGAGTAACATTTGACCAGTGGGATCTGTACTTTGACTTAAGTAATGAAGTGGGGTACTTTCTGGTGTTGAGGCAGCTGTTAGCCCGCGCCTCACCCACCCACTGATTCTGGGGACAGATTGGCTGGGGTTTAAATGTTTAATGGAGCATGTAGTAGTGGGCTGGTCCTTCAGTAGTGCGTCATGGGGGATCCCAGTGTATCATTGCCTGGGGAAGCCGTCTCTGAGCCTTCCATATCAGCACTGTGTCAGAGCGATACAGAGAGAGAGGAATGGCCTGCCCCTCCTCTCTCTCTCTCTCTCTCTCTCTCTCTCTCAGGGATTCTCTCAAGGATTTCCCCTTAGAACAAATGCGAAATGAGACTCTGTGTCATGCTTTTGACCAAGTGGGAGTACAACCCCGATTCCAAAAAAGTTGGGACAAAGTACAAATTGTAAATAAAAACGGAATGCAATGATGTGGAAGTTTCAAAATTCCATATTTTATTCAGAATAGAACATAGATCACATATCAAATGTTTAAACTGAGAAAATGTATCATTTAAAGAGAAAAATTAGGTGATTTTAAATTTCATGACAACAACACATCTCAAAAAAGTTGGGACAAGGCCATGTTTACCACTGTGAGACATCCCCTTTTCTCTTTACAACAGTCTGTAAACGTCTGGGGACTGAGGAGACAAGTTGCTCAAGTTTAGGGATAGGAATGTTAACCCATTCTTGTCTAATGTAGGATTCTAGTTGCTCAACTGTCTTAGGTCTTTTTTGTCGTATCTTCCATTTTATGACGCACCAAATGTTTTCTATGGGTGAAAGATCTGGACTGCAGGCTGGCCAGTTCAGTACCCGGACCCTTATTCTACGCAGCCATGATGCTGTAATTGATGCAGTGTGTGGTTTGGCATTGTCATGTTGGAAAATGCAAGGTCTTCCCTGAAAGAGGCGTTGTCTGGATGGGAGCAAATGTTGCTCTATATACCTTTCAGCATTGATGGTGTCTTTCCAGATGTGTAAGCTGCCCATGCCACATGCACTAATGCAACCCCATACCATCAGAGATGCAGGCTTCTGAACTGAGCGCTGATAACAACTTGGGTCGTCCTACTCCTCTTTAGTCCGAATGACACGGCGTCCCTGATTTCCACAAAGAACTTCAAATTTTGATTCATCTGACCACAGAACAGTTTTCCACTTTGCCACAGTCCATTTTAAATGAGTCTTGACCCAGAGAAGACGTCTGCGCTTCTGGATCACGTTTAGATACGGCTTCTTCTTTGAACTATAGAGTTTTAGCTGGCAACGGCAGATGGCACGGTGAATTGTGTTCACAGATAATGTTCTCTGGAAATATTCCTGAGCCCATTTTGTGATTTCCAATACAGAAGCATGCCTGTATGTGATGCAGTGCCGTCTAAGGGCCCAAAGATCACGGGCACCAAATATGGTTTTCCGGCCTTGACCCTTACGCACAGAGATTCTTCCAGATTCTCTGAATCTTTTGATAATATGCACTGTAGATGATGATATGTTCAAACTCTTTGCAATTTTACACTGTCGAACTCCTTTCTGATATTGCTCCACTATTTGTCGGCGCAAAATTAGGGGGATTGGTGATCCTCTTCCCATCTTTACTTCTGAGAGCCGCTGCCACTCCAAGATGCTCTTTTTATACCCAGTCATGTTAATGACCTATTGCCAATTGACCTAATGAGTTGCAATTTGGTCCTCCAGCTGTTCCTTTTTTGTACTTTTAACTTTTCCAGCCTCTTATTGCCCCTGTCCCAACTTTTTTGAGATGTGTTGCTATCATGAAATTTCAAATGAGCCAATATTTGGCATGAAATTTCAAAATGTCTCACTTTCGACATTTAATATGTTGTCTATGTTCTATTGTGAATACAATATCAGTTTTTGAAATTTGTAAATTATTGCATTCCATTTTTATTTACAATTTGCACTTTGTCCCAACTTTTTTGGAATCGGGGTTGTAGTCAATGGTCAGATTCTCCCACCAAACACAACACTCTCCTTTCAGTACTTCACGATTATTAAAGATAGATTATACTGAGTGGCGCAGGGCACTCAAACCTGTAAGAAAATAACCCAAAGACTTTTCTCTCCCTTTTATCTTGCAGACAGACATGTCACACAGAGGGAACATCCAGTGCTGTACATCAGCCGCAAGCTCTCAATGTGAGAAAGTAAGTACGGCACTATTGAGAAGGAGTATCTGGCTAGGAAGTGGGTGGTCCTCACCCTCCAATACTACCTGCTGGGGTGCCCTTTCACTTTCTGTTCGGATCACACCCCAGTCTACACCGCAGAAAGATGCCAATGCGCGGATCACCCATTGGTATCTAGCCCTCCAGCCTTTCAAATTCGAGGTGGTCCACAGGCTGGGGGTGCAGAGGGTGGTGGCAGACTCCCTCTCCTGTTGGGGGGGAGAGTCGGCTACAAACTGGATGGCTTCTTGGCCTGAGTTGGGCGGCGGAGGTATGTGGCAGCAGAGGTGTAGTCAAGCGTCAGTTTGTGAATGAAGGGCAGGGCTGGGGAAGGTGAGTGACAAAATGAGTGCACCTGTTGTCAATTGATTTTTTTTTTTTTTTTTTTGTGTGTGTGTGTGTGTGTGTGAGAACAGTGATGACAGAGCAGTGAAAAGGAAGGGAGCGTGAAGAGGTAGCAGTCTCCCAACCAGAGCATGTGTGTGTGTGATCAAATAAATAACGTTGAGCTGAAAAGCAATATAGACAATAAAAAAGACTGTGTTGAACACCATTTCCCGCCTGTCCATGCTTCAGTGTTCCACCCACCCCAGGGCCATACTACACTCACCAATACTTACAATACTCACAACCTAAAGTGGTCTACATAACAGTTTTGCCTGGATGCTTTCCAAATTAGGGATGTTAGCACATAAGTTCTTTCAGCCTCACACTTATCTTGTGGTGTGATGTACATTCCTGTAACATATCAATCCTCCACCCCAGTAAGCCCCTTACTACCAGTTTCCTCTGTCTGTGTTCTTGAAATGGGACAACTTTGCTTTTTTAATTGATTGAGCTACCTTGGTATGAAGTCTTTTGTGTTCACTCTTGTCTGTCATTGTAATGGCCTTTTGCTGTTTAGATATGAGCAGTTTAATTCCATGTGTCATCCAAGGTTTGTCAAGTTGTTTAATTTTGCTCTTTCTGAAGGGAATTACTTGATTGAAATTTGTTCAAAAATATTATAAAACATGTCAAGTTTATTTTGAGCTCCTGAAGCTGTAAAAACTCAAAAATCACAAAAATCAGCTATATTCAAACACAATCACAACAAACCATTTGCTTCCGGAGAGCAGCTATGATGATACATACAGTAGTTTGAGAAGAAAATTTAGGCTAGTGCTCAGCAGGCCAGAGGATAGTTTGATAGTCTGAACAAGAAGAAAAGAAGTAATCTAAATGAGAACAAGTTGAGCTGTATGTTACAGTATTGGTATCACATACTATTACAATTCCAGGTAAAGTACTTAATTTTTGGATGGCACACAGAGACTCGGGCAAATAAAGTAGAACATCAGTGTCAGCATTTGCCTTCTCCCTACCTTATCCTCTAAACTAGCAAAGTGGTCAGAAATGTTCCCACACACTTCATTCTTGCATGTGCGAATGATCATCAGACCTTTCTCAAGCTGTTTATACTCATATATTCCTTATAAACCAAAGGTTCTATCACAATATCAGATTATTATAATAGTCCTTTATTTTAAGTCTAAATATTCAAATCCATAAAACAAGCAACAAACAAACAGGCCTCCACTAATCCTAATGGCCTGCCTTATATATTTGAGCTGGACTGCATCGTGTCAGTAGGGCAAAGTATTCTGTCAGAGGGATGTAGGTAGATTGGAGAGGAGGCAGATGTATTCACAAAAGAGAGTCTTTATTATAAAAGAAACACAACAGACAAAAAGTCCAAAACAGCATGCTGAATCAATATCGAAGAACAGGCAAAGGGTCGGGCAAGGCACAAGCAGGCTAAACAGGGCTAGACAAGATCAGAACACAGAACAAGAATCAGGGAACCAGGAAGACAGCACGATAGCAAGGCTCGGTCATGGTGACTAGCAACGCAATACTTTGCAAAGTCTTGTTGTGTGCAGCATCCTTATATGTGTGTGCCGCTTGCACCTTCATCCGAGAGCATGTGTTCATCACTAGAGGCGCATGCTGTACAGAGCGTGCGTGAGTGAAATTCTGTTCTGGTGCTGGCTCTGGAATGGGCAGTCGAGCAGAGGCCACCCTGTCAACCTCTGACATGGGTGCTGGCTGTGGAGCTGCAGCCTGCTCCCCTGCTGCTGCATCGGCCTCTAGAGGGAGCTCTGGAGCAAAGGCTTCCTATTCTGTCTCTGCGTCGGCCTCTGGAGGGAGCTTTGGAGTGGAGGCCTCCTCTTCTGCCACTGCTTCAGCCACTGGAGGGAGCTCTGGAGCAACGGCTTCCTCTGCTGCCACTGCATCTGCCTCTGGCATCTTAGCCCCCCCCCAAAAAAAAGTTTTATGAGGGTCCTCCTTCCTCAGAGCCTGAAACAAGTGCCAGAGCATGGCACCAAATAACTGGGAGTTTCTGAGGCATGGGTGTTCCACTCGGATCAGGTACTCGGCCCATCAGCATGCTTGTCCTGTGAGCCAGTGAATCATACAGCTGACACAGATGTGCTCTGAAGGCTTGGGCTCCACCAGGTCAGAATAAAAAAGTGCACGTTGTAGTAGGAACCCATTTGGGGGATACTCCACCCCATCATAGGGTGCTGGGATGTCCAACCCTAATCACTGCAGGAAAAATATTGATCTGGGTAGAGGCACGGAAAATCAGGCATGGCATTGAGCAGCATGCCGGTTCTCTTCCATTAGCTACATCCATGGGTTGGCAAAGTATTTTGTCACTGAGGCGAAGTATTCTGTCAGTGAAGCAAAGTATTCTGTCAGAGGGAGAGATAGACTGGAGAGGAGACAAATGTACCGTATTCACAGAAGAGAGTCTTTATTTTAAAAGAAACACACAACAGGCAAGAAGTCCAAAACAGCAGGCTGAGTCAATATTGAAGAACAGGCAAAGGGTAGGGCAAGGCACAAACAGACTAAACAGGGATAGATAAGATCAGAATCAAAATACAGAACAAGAATCAGGGAACCAGGAAGACAACACGATAACAAGGCTTGGTAATGGTGATTAGCAACGCAATACTTCACAAAATCTTGCTGTGTGCAGCATCCTTATATGTGCGTGCTCATTGTGCTTTCATCCGAGGCAGATGTTAGTCATTAGAGGCACGCACTGTACAGAGCGCACATGAATGAAAGTCTCTTGTGTGCACCAATGTGCATGGATATGACACATCACACAACCACATCCTTGATTTATTTTCCTATAACAGCACATCCCATTATGTTTTTATTCCTCACTTATTATCTTTAAATAGTTCATATACATCTCGGACAAAGATACCATAAAATATCATAATTTAAATTTTGATATGAAAAATTCCCCTGGTAAAGCCTTGATTTTCATGATTGAAGATGCTTTGTGCAAACACCTGTTGCAGAAAATGCAAGAAATCTGAAGTGAGTTGAAACTTGTCTCTAAAAAGGAATTCAATTCCTTGTTCAGAAAGTTATCCAGCAAATGCCATGCAGCAAATAAAAAAAAAAAGTAAAATAAAGCTGGCTATCATTTCTGCTATCATTTAGCAGTGCAACTCAGAGAGGGCAGATTAAGTAATTGATTAATTCAGGTCATGTTAAACCACACAGTCCAAAAGCATATCCAGGCTAGCGCCAGGGCTTCTTATAAGTCCAAATACTGGAAATCCTTATAATTCTAAGGCATTTATTGGACAAAAAATTGGAACTTACCTTCTGAAATATGTAGTTATGCCCTTATTTGTTCAAGAAGACTTAAAGAATGTAGGTTTTGACTCACCTTTTGGGCATCATGCGCCGTTAAGACGTCCATACTTATTTCAGCAGATTGACAGTGATTATTTGTTCATGTATATTTGTTTTTTGCTCTATTTTCCCCCATGTTTTATTGTTTTTTTGTACCAAAAAAAACCCCCAAACCCAACAATAAAAAAAAAAACAGTGAAGTCGGTTATTTCAGTGTAGCGGCAACCTTGTAACTGCTGTAAATATAAAGTAATTCCAATAAAGCTGACTGGATTTAACACACACATGGAGAGAGAGAGAGAGAGAGAGAGAGAGAGAGAGAGAGAGATTAGCTCATCTAGGTACTTGAAGGATCAAGTGATTTCAGCATGTCAAACCTGATTATAGGTGATTATAATGTAACTGTGGTGATGCAGTAACTGGATTTAGGACAGCATTTCTCAAAACCAGGGCTGGAAATCCACTGTTTTGTAAAGTTTCACTATTTCCTATCATCTGACACCACCTAATCCAACTCAAGCAAAGTTTAATAATGAATCAGTATAATGGCTGAGGTGTGATGCCAGCAGGAAACGCCATGGCCTAAAGGTTAGAGAAGCAGCTTTGGGACAAAAAGTTCACCAGTTCAATTCCCTGGGCCAGAACGAATGGCTGAAGTGCCCTTGAGCAAGGTATCTAACCCCCAACTGCTCCCCAGGCTGCTCTGGGTATTTTGTACATTACTCTGGATAAAGGCGTCTGGTCAATGCCTGTAATGTAATGTAAAAAAAATGTCCTGGAGTTTGGTTAACCCTGATTTAGGACACAGGCCCTCAATGATAATATTCTAACCCACATATCTTACTTGTATCCTCATCTCATCTCATTATCTCTAGCCGCTTTATCCTGTTCTACAGGGTTGCAGGCAAGGTTGCAGGGTTGCTGGAGCCTATCCCAGCTGACTACGGGCGAAAGGCGGGGTACATCCTGGACAAGTAGCCAGGTCATCACAGGGCTGACACAGACACAGACAACGATTCACACTCACATTCACACCTACGGTCAATTTAGAGTCGCCAGTTAACCTAACCTGCATGTCTTTGGACTGTGGGGGAAACCGGAGCACCCGGAGGAAACCCACGCAGACACGGGGAGAACATGCAAACTCCGCACAGAAAGGCCTTTGCTGGCCACGGAGCTCAAACCTGGACCTTCTTGCTGTGAGGCAACAGCGCTAACCACTACACCACCGTGCCGCCCTACTTGTATCCTAATGGTGGATAATTGAAGGACAATATAACATCCATCCATTATCTATACCACTTATTCATCAGGGTCACAGGGAAGCTAGAGCCAATCCCAGCTGACTTCAGGTGATTAATGGGGTAGACCCTGGGCAGGTTGCCAATCTTTCGCTCATTCCACCCCCTTAGTGCCAGCACAGAGAAGAGTCTTGAGTCTTTCTTGTACATTTATATCTACAAAATGTAAAATAAGAGGAAACAATAAGAAAGAAGCTGAAGGGATCACATCAATATTCCTTACACCATGATGATGGCGTTCCACATTGCAACTTGATATAATGTAAAAGCACTTCCTGTAAGCCTATCGGCACCCCACACAATGTAAAGACTGCTACAGTGGAATCATAATTTAATACAGTATTGTTTTCCTTTCAAGCAATTACTTATTGTTTGTTTAGAAGCTGTTGTCATTATAGCTAATTAAATCAGTACATTTAATCAAAATGAATTAACATGGGAAAATTGGTTATACCCCTACATATATAATTAGAATAAGGCAGAAGTACATGGATTAGAACACAGTTAGAGCTTGGGTCCAGGATAATTTTAAAGTTTCAGAGTTCAAAAGGTAGAGCCTCAGCAATTTGTAACTGAGCTGAACTTCTATTGGGGTGCCACAACACTTCTTAGTTGCACTTGGGGAAGAAACAGGTCAGGTTTGTTTCTCACTTCTTGCTGTGGACATGTGTCCAGAGGTCAAAAACAGCTGTTTTCATTCACTACACCACAGGGATGAAAAGATCAACCAAATACGCTGGCCTTAAGCACTATTGCTGGAACTAAAATTAACCAGGCCTATGTTGGGTCATAGAGCACTTGAAGAGGGCATTAGGATAATATTAGTTCAAAAATGCAGCTGCAAGAGTCCTTACTAGAACTAGAAGATATGACCACATCACCCCTATCTTATCCACATTGCATTGGCTCCCAATCAAATTTCATATTAATTATAAAATACTACTATTGACCTTTAAAGCACCGAATGGTCTTGCACCACAGTACCTGAGCAAACTTCTGGTCCTTTATGACCCACCACGCCTACTTAGATCAAAAGGTGCAGGCTAGCTGCTGGTACCTCATATAGTGAAGGCTACATCAGGGGGCAGAGCCTTTTCTTACAAAGCCCCACAGTTGTGGAACAGCCTTCCAAGTAGTGTTCAGGACTCTGATACAGTCTCAGTGTTTAATTCTAGGCTGAAAACATCTGTTTAGTCAAGCTTTTTGTTAATAGTTTTTATTAGGTAAAGGGGTAGATCTGGAGGGTCCTCAGGCATAGAGTGTTTTGGTAAACTTGGATGTTTGGATGCTGTCACCCCCCACTCTCACTCACTTACTCATGTTTGTTGACAGTGTAGTGGCTGGCTGCTTTTTGTCCCAGGGCGCCCTCACGTCTGTGTTACCTTCTGGCTCTCCTCTTTTAGTTATGCTGTCATAGTTAGTCTTGCCAGAGTCCTTGCTTGCACTCAGTGCAAAATGTATTCTGTTCTTACTTGTTCACTAACATTGGGCATACCTAACAACCTGTGCTTTCTCTCCCCCTCCCCCATCTTGTCCCTCTGTCTGTCCCTCTCGGAGTTACATGTTGATCCTGAGATACCAATAAGATGCTGACCTCTTCTGCTCCTTGGACTCTCCTGATCCATCCTGATGCCCTATGTCTGGCTGTAGTCTCATCTCATTGCTCCTGTGGAGGATGGCTCCATATAGACAGTCGAAAGTCGCACTTGGAAGATGGCTCTGGACACTTACAGTAACATTTATGTCTGAGGACTACAGGTGACTTGCTAACTTTAGGACTGCAGTTGACATGAACAGTTTTGCACTCAAGTTTCCATCAATGAACAGTTTATAACTTCAGCAAAACATACTTCATGTTAAAACTATAATGATTTTCCTGGTTTCACAGTTATACTTTGTGACTATATAGGACACAGTTATAGAAGTGAGTTATTTATAATTGCGCTATCTGTTATCACCCAAACGAGGATGGGGTCCCTTTTGAGTCTGGCTCCTTTCAAGGTTTCTTCCTCATGTCATTTGAGGGAGTTTTTCCTTGCCACCATTGTCACAGGCGTGCTCATTGGGTATACATTAGGGATAAAATTAGCTCATGTTTAAAGTCTTTAATTTTCTGTCAAGCTGCTTTGCGACAATGTCTGTTGTTAAAAGCGCTATACAAATAAACTTGACTTGACTATTTGACAAAAAAGAAACTGTGTGGCAGTTCGTACGAGTGGGCGGAGCACAGAAGACAGCAGGACAGAGCTAAGTTTTGTAAACCTTTTTATTTTGAACACTTTTCAGTGGTCTCTCACTAATAATATACAGACACGCGCACGCACACACATCCAGTGTCTGGTTCGGGGGAGAGCTCCCTCTGCTCTCGCTCTCTCTCCTTAAATAGGGCGCGGTCACTGGGGAAGACACACAAACACATTAACATCAGGTGCAGTGATTCTGCCACTTACCTTCCCTGACTCCGCGCTCCGGTCACAGACCGACACTTGACCATGCCCCCGCTGCCACATACCCCCAACGCCCGACTCAGGCCGGGCGGCTGTCCGGCCTGCAGGTGACTCCCCCACCCCTTGACGAGAGAGGAAGTCCACCATGACCATCTGCACCCCTGGCCTGTGGATCACCTTGAAGTTAAAGGGTTGGAGTGCCAGATACCAACGGGTGATCCGCGCTTTGGCATCCTTCATGCGGTGGAGCCACTGGAGGGGCGCGTGGTCCGAACAGAGGGTGAAAGGGCATCCCAGCAGGTAGTAACGGAGGGCGAGGACCGCCCACTTGATTGCTAGGCACTCCTTTTCAATAGTGCTGTAGCGCCCCTCAATCACCGACAGCTTTCTACTGATATACAGCACTGGGCGGTCCTCCCCCTCCACCTCCTGGGACAAAACAGCCCCCAGCCCTCTGTCCGACGCATCTGTCTGTAACATAAAGGGGAGAGAAAAGTCAGGGGAGTGTAAAAGTGGCCCCCCACACAGTGCAGCCTTTACCTCAGAAAAAGCCCGCTGGCATTGCTCCAAGTTCAAGTTCAAGTTGATTTATTTGTCTCCAAAGGGGAAATTAATTTGTAGCAGGTATTTAAAAACACAAACAGACAACCAGATAATAAAAACAACATAAAAACAGGGACACAGGTAGGCATGTAGACATAAGGCCCCCAACCATATAGACTGAGACCAATACACAAAATATAAATAAAAACAGATAAAAGGATAAGAGATTAAAAAATAAGGTCAAAACAAAATCAAAACATGGAGAGTAGTCCAGTCCAGGAGTCCAATGTGCAAAAAAATGCAGAAAGTGCAGGAGGAAGCATTATTTGTGCAAATTCAACATGTTTCTGGCTGTGCAAACAAATGAGCATTTGTACCTATTGGTCCTATGGGTGGGAACTCTAAATCTTCTGCCTGAGGGCAGAAGTTCAAACTCCCCATAGAGAGGATGATCAACACAGTCTATGATTGAAAGTGCCTTCCTGAAAACATGGCGATTAAACAGTTCAGAAAGGGGAGTCTGCTTCTCCCCATGACCTTCCCCGCAACAGTAACAAGTCGACCCAGCTTGTTGCATTCTGCAAGTTTTAGGTTACCAAACCACACAATAATAGAAAAAGACAAGACCGATTCAATAAAAGATTTGTAAAACAAAGACATCATTTTAGTACATACATTAAAAGTGTTCATTTTTCTTAAAAAATAGAGACGCTGCTGGACCTTTTTATATATGGCCTCTGAATTTGGCTGAAAGCACAAGTCACTGTTTAGGACAGTCCCAAGGTATTTATAGCTTTCCACCTGTTCAATATCCCCCCCCCCCCCCCCATCTCAGTGGGCTTAGGGATAGGTGCCGATTTTCTAAAATCAATAACCATGTCCTTGGTTTTGGTCACGTTGAGTTCAAGGTATGAGTCTTCACACCAACTGACAAAGTCCACTGGACCGGATCTGGTGCCCCCTTTTTAGTCAGATCAGTCAGCGGGCTGGTGATGTCCAAATAATTAGGTATAAACCTACGATAATAGCCAGCCAGCCCCAGGAACTGTCTCACCCCCTTTTTGGTCTTGTGCCTCGGGCAGGCCGCAATTGCTGCTGTCTTGTTAATTTGGGGACGCACCTGCCCGTTGCCCAAGTGGAAGCCCAGATACCGTACTTCCACCTGCCCAATCGCACACTTCTTCGGGTTGGCTGTAAGACCCGCTCGCCTCAGCGACCTAAGGACGGCCCTCAGATATTGTAGGTGCCTTGGCCAGTCATTACTATAAATAATGATGTCATCGAGGTATGCGGCTGCATAGGTGGCGTGGGGGCGGAGGACCCTATCCATCAGCCGCTGAAACGTAGCGGGTGCCCCAAACAGCCCAAAAGGAAGTGTGACAAACTGGTGTAAGCTGAACGGTGTGGAAAAGGCCGTTTTTTCTCGGGATAATGGAGTCAAGGGGATCTGCCAATAACCCTTTGTCAAATCCAGTGTCGAGTAAAAGCGAGCCGTGCCTAGTCGATCGAGCAACTCATCAATACGAGGCATTGGGTACACATTGAATTTAGACACCACGTTGACTTTTCTATAGTCTACACAGAACCGGACCGACCCGTCGACCTTGGGTACCAAGCCCACCGGGCTGCTCCACTCACTGTGGGACTCCTCGACGATGCCCATTTCGAGCATGGCCTCGAGTTCTTCCCGAACCACTTTTTTCTTGTGTTCGGGTAGCCTGTAAGGGCGGCTATGCACTACCACCCCCGGGGGCGTCTCAATGTGGTGCTCTATGAGGTTGGTGCGGCCGGGCAGGGGCGAGAACACGTCCGAAAACTCGGTCTGCAACTGGGCAACCTCCGCGAGTTGGGTCGGGGAGAGGTGGTCTCCACAGGGGACCGGAGAGGTACGTGATGCCAATGCTCCCTTTTGAACCTCCGGCCCCAGCTCCGCCTTCTCCGGAACCACCGACACCAACGCCACGGGGACCTCCTCGTTCCAGAGTTTGAGCAGATTGAGGTGGTAAATCTGTAGCACCCCACCCCTGTCCGTTCGCCTCACCTCATAGTCAACGTCCCCGACTCGCCATGTGACCTCAAAGGGTCCTTGCCACTTGGCAACCAATTTGGAGCTCGATGTGGGCAACAGTACAAGTACTTTATCTCCCGGTGCGAACTCCCTAAGGCACGTGCCCTTGTCGTACAGGCGGGTTTGTCGTTTTTGGGCCTGCCGCAAATTCTCCTGGGTTAGGTGTGTGAGTGTGTGGAGTTTTGCATGCAGGTCAATAACGTATTGAATTTCATTTTTACTTGGTGAAGGTCCCTCCTCCCAATTTTCTCGCAGCACATCTAGAATGCCGCGTGGCTTACGCCCATATAACAATTCAAATGGCGAGAACCCCATCGAGGCTTGGGGGACCTCTCGCACTGCAAATAACAAGGGTTCGAGCCATTTATCCCAATTACGTGCGTCCTCACTTACGAATTTTTAAATTATATTCTTGAGGGTGCGATTGAACCGTTCAACTAAACCGTCCGTTTGTGGGTGATACACACTGGTGCGGATCGGCTTAATACCCAACAACCCATACAGTTCGTTCAGTGTACGTGACATAAACGAGATGCCTTGGTCAGTCAGAATCTCTTTCGGGATTCCAACTCGGGAGATGATGTGGAAGAGTGCTTCCGCAATACTGCGTGCTGAGATATTGCGAAGAGGCACCGCTTCCAGGTATTGCATTGCATAGTCCACCAGAACTAATATAAAGCGGCACCCTCATGTTGACCGATCTAATGGCCCGACGAGATCCATCCCAGTTCTTTCGAATGGGGTCTCGATTAATGGGAGTGGGTGCTTTTGGAATGGCCGCTGGATTTACTAACTGGCATTCGCGGCACACCGTACACCACCTACAGACATTGCCGTGAATCCCTGGCCAATAGAACCGGGCCATTATTCGGGCTAGTGTTTTATCCTGCCCTAAGTGTCCAGCCATGGGATTAAAGTGAGCCGCCTGGAATACCAATTCCCGGCTGCTCTTCAGAATCAAAAGCTGCGTGACTTGCTCTTTAGTCTGAGTGTCCTGCGTCACTCTGTATAATCTATCCTTCATAATTGCGAAGTAGGGGAAGGACGGGGTGGCATTTGGCGGGAGCGTTTGACCATCGATACTCTCACTTGGTCAAACGCATGCCGCAGAGTCTCGTCTCGCGACTGCTCTAATGGAAAATCCACGAGGGATTCCCCAATAGAGAGAGGAGGAGCCGGCGGCTCCTCACTCTGACGCGGAGATGACGTAGACGGCTCTGTGACAGCTGCTCCCACCAAAGCGACACCGGGACCTCCCCCTGTTAAACTACAGCAGGACCCACTCTTCACTAAATGACTCATTAATTCCCCAAATCCCGGCCAATCAGTCCCCAAAATTATCGAGTGGGTAAGGCGAGGATTAACCGCCACCTTTACTATAAATTTTTCCCCTCGAAAAAGAATGTGGACCGACACTAAAGGGTAGTTGTGAATATCCCCGTGCACACACAACACCTTCACCAATTGTGCTCCCCCCAGTGCCTCGTCTTGCACCAGGCTTTGGTGGATTGAGGTCTGATTACAACCAGAATCCACCAATGCCTGATATGTATCCCCTTGGACACTCACCGGTATGCGATACGCTCCAGCCCGATTGAGGGCGGCTCCTGGCGTGTCGGGGATCTGAACCACCACGCCCACCTCCATTACCGAGCACTGCTGTTGGAGGTGGCCCGGCTCCCCGCAATGCCAGCAAACCGGCCCAGGCTTCCTCTCTGCACTGGTGCTCTGGGGCTCACTCACCTGAGGGGGGGGAGAGACAGACACAGAAGGGGGAAACGGGAGGGCACCGCGGGTGCGGTGGGCTGGCTGGGGTGGCCCCGGCCCCCGCCTCCGCGGTGGGGGAACAGGGCGAGGATGAGACACAGGAGGAGAGGGGGAGAGAGAGAGAGAGAGAGAGAGAGAGGAGAGGGGAGAAGAGGTTGTCTGCTGTCCTGCCGTCGGGACAGCCGCCAAATGGTCCTCCAGCAGCTCGATTGCCTGATCCAGCGACGCCAGGCGGTGGCACTGGACCCACTCTGCGGCTCCTGCTGGTAAGTGCGCGATGAACTGCTCCAGTACCACCTGGTTGATGATTCCCTCGGCGTCGCAGTTGTCGGCCCTCAACCACCGCCAGCAGGCGTCCCGGAGTTGCTGGCCAAATGCAAACGGCCAGCCGACTTCCTCCAAGCACAAAGCGCGGAAGCGCTGTCGTTGTTGCTCAGGGGTGCGCCCCCACACGCTGGAGGACGGCCCAGCGAAGGTCCACGTAGGTCAGCCAGTGGTCGGCGGGGAGCTGTAGCGCGGCCAGCTGCACCTCTCCCATTAGCAGGGGGAGGAGGCGCGCCGGGCGCTGTTCCACCAGCCACCCCGAGGTCTCTGCTACCTGCTCAAAGAGCGTGAGGAAGGCCTCAGGGTCGTCCTGCGGGCCCATCTTCGTTAGGGTGAGGGGGGAAGGGCCCACGGCGATGGAGTTGGTGGACCCCGCCGACGCGAGGAGGTGCCGGAACGCCTGTCGATCTTCCTGCTGAGCCAACACCAGGGCCTCAAACCGTTGCTCCTGCTCCTTCCGGAAGGCGACTAGCGCCTGGTGCTGGCTTTGCTGGGCCGTGGCGAGGGCGTGGACCAGGTCGGCGAAAGGGGAGGACTCCATGGGGCTGTTCTGCTTCTGCGCTCCACTTCCCGGGTTTCGGCACCACTGTGGCTGTTCGTACGAGTGGGCGGAGCACAGAAGACAGCAGGACAGAGCTAAGTTTTGTAAACCTTTTTATTTTGAACACTTTTCAGTGGTCTCCCACTAATAATACACAGACACACGCGCACGCACACACATCCGGTGTCTGGTTCGGGGGAGAGCTCCCTCTGCTCTTGCTCTCTCTCCTTAAATAGGGCACGGTCACTGGGGAAGACACACAAACACATTAATTAACATCAGGTGCAGTGATTCTGCCACTTACCTTCCCTGACTCCGCCCTCCGGTCACAGACCGACGCTTGACCACGCCCCCGCTGCCACACACTGATTTAATGTTTTACTCTGCCAGTTCTTGTTATTGATGAACACATTATTTAAAACTGAGCCATCCTTTTTAGCTGTTTGACAAATCACTGCATAGAATTGAAATTTATCTGAACATCCTCTTCATGGACCATTAACTTTGTATTGTCCCCAGTCTTATTTCTCCAACAAGGTCCCAGTGTTGAAAGCATTAAGGATGCTGAAAGCATTAAAGCAGACTGAAAGCAATAAGGATGATAAAGCAGAATACATAATTATTGAACACCTCCATGTTCAACAATTGCTTGCTTCTCTGGTTGCTTCTCTGAACTTTTAGTCAGAAATGCAACCAAGTCACCACAATTAATGCTCAACATGATTCTGCATGGCGGCATGGTGGTGTAGTGGTTAGCACTGTTACCTCACAGGAAGAAGGTCTTGGGTTCGAGCCCAGCGGCTGATGAGGGCCTTTCTGTGTGGAGTTTGCATGTTCTCCCCGTGTCTGCATGGGTTTCCTCCGGGTGCTCCGGTTTTCCCCACAGTCCAAAGTCATGCAGGTTAGCTTAATTGGTGGCTCTAAATTCACTGTAGGTGTGAATGTGAATGATTGTTTGTCTCTATGTGTTAGCCCTGCAATGACCTGGCAACTTGTCCAGGGTGTACCCCGCCTCTCGCCCATAGTCAGCTGGGATAGGCTCCAGCTTGCCTGCGACCCTGTAGAACAGGATAAGCGGCTACAGGTAATGGATGGATGGATGTTAGGGGTTAAATCCATTTCATTTCCACATTGTAACAATAAAATGCAGTAAATGTCAAGGTGTGTGTGTGTGTGTGTGTGTGTGTGTGTGTGCGAGAGAGAAGAGTGTAGATATGCTTAACACCCAGGAAGACAGGAAGAATGAAGGGGGAGAAATTTAACAGCTGAGAGGATCCAAAAGGACAGGATAGACAAAGCGCGTGTATGCAGATTATTAGAAAGTATATACAGTACCCCTGTGATGATCTGGCGACTTGTCCAGGGTGTACCCCGCCTCTCGCCCATAGTCAGCTGGGATAGGCTCCAGCTTACCCGTGACCCTGTACAGGATAAGCGGCTACAGATAACGGATGGATGGATATATACAGTACCAGTCAAAAGTTTGGACACACCTTCTAATTAAATGGTTTTTCTTTATTTTTATTAATCAAAAAACACTAAGTCTTAAAGTAATGATGGATGTCGTTTCTCTTTAGGGTTGTTTTACAATCAGGGTACAAAGTTTGTGTCACAGGGGTCCAAAATTCAAATTGATTCAAACTGTTTCTTGTTCCAGTTTTTAAGTGAAGGACAAGTTAAAGAACAGATTTCAGGTAATTTTTTTGACATATGTGTATGGTAGTTTTGTGTAATCTGCTATAAGATGGGAGAAACAAATGAAGTGATTCTCGGAGAGGACTTTTTTTTTTGACAATTCAGAATCCACTACTTCCATAGTGCTTTTAAATATAAGGCTGTAAGCTTTGTGTTAGTTGTCTCTAATATTTATGTCCCAATATCTTGACCACATTTTAGGATGAAAATAATAATTTTAGATATGTTATTTTATATTGAAAATTTAGCTGTCTCGGAGAGGAAATTTTTTTGACATAATTACATACTAATTTGATCAAAATAGTCTGAAAACTTACTGGCATTCAACATTAAAACTTAACTATGTTTCCAATGATATGGAACCAAATATTTGTTTTATGGTATAAAGAATGATTTAAGTGCATCCCTTTTGGAGCTACTTGTGGTCAAAAAAGCACCTTTTCTAAATGACACGAGTAATTTTGCTAAATATGACATATATTGCCATACATTCACCAAAAATAACGTTATCACCAATTTTTTTTTTGCATGGTAAATAGAGCTATCACAGGGCTACAATAAACAACCAAGTTTATTTAGTCAAGCCTTTTGATATTGAAGATAATAAGTGTTAAATGTGATTTTTAGCTTGCGTACCCTGATTGTAAAACAACCCTTTACTTAGTTGAGCGGTTCTTGACATATGGATTACTACAGTTGCGGAATAGGGCTTACTGTATTTTTATTATTTACTGTTTGATCTCAAATACATGAAGAAAGCAAGAAATTGCACTAATTAACTTTTAACGAGGCACCTGTTAATTGAAAAGCATTCCAGGTGGCTACCTCATAAAGCTGGTTAAGCTAATGCTAACAGTGTGAAAAGCATCATCAAAGTAAACGCTGGGTATTTTGAAGCATCTAAATCAGGGGTTTTCAAGTGTGGGAGAGTCAGCCCCCCCTCAGAGAGCAAATAAACAACAGCGCCCCACCTTACAATTTTTGTTGTTGCTATACTGAATGTTCCATTAGTATTTAAAAAAAATGATTGTTGTACACATTTTTATTTTTTCTTTTGCACATTTTAAACATCTGTGCTTTTTAAAACATCTTTTTTTACACATTTTAAACACACTCTAAAAAATAAAGGTGCTTCAGTGGTTCTTCAAATCTCTGGATGGTTCCATGGAGAGTCAAAACTCTGTGATGAACCATTACATTATGCGAAAGGTTCTTCACATTGGAAATGGTTCTTCAGATCCTGGCATTCTCTTCCCATTTGCTGGTCAATGCACATAGGCTACGTTTACACAAATCTGTCTTCACTGCTCAAACAAATGGTTTAAATGGTTCTTTAAAGAACTGTTGCATGAACGGTTCTTTGAAGCCCTGAAAAAGGTTCTTCTATGGCATCGCCCTGAAGAACCGGTACTGGCCCCATTATTTTTTAGAGTGCATCTGTGCTTTTTTAAAACATCTTTTTTACACATTTTAAACATCTGTGCTTTTTAAAACCTCTTTTTTTTTTTTTTTACACATTTTAAACATCTGTGCTTTTTAAAACATCTTTTTTTTTTTACACATTTTAAACATCTGTGCTTTTTAAAACATCTTTTTTACACATTTTAAACATCTGTGCTTTTTAAAACCTCTTTTTTTTTTTTACACATTTTAAACATCTGTGCTTTTTTAAAACATTTTTTTTACACATTTTAAACATCTGTGCTTTTTTTAAAAAAACATCTTGTTTTACACATTTTCAACATCTCATAGCATCGTTAGCTAGCACCTCTTGGCAGACAACACACTGTGGCAGTGGAGCATGTTCAGATCCAGTCCAGGAAAATCCAAACTTTAAATAATCGTGGTCATACTTCCTTCTTTTTTTTGCTTGGCCCAGACTCTGTCTCCTCACTCACTGTAGCTTTAGCTACTAAAAATCGATCCATTTTGTCTCCGGCAAAGGCTAGCTGAAGTTCGCTAAATGTTCGCAATAGTAACTTATTCTGATTTATTTTTCCTGACGTTGCGCCCCCCTGAAGAACTCTGGCGCCCCACACTTTGAAAAGCCCTGATCTAAATAATATGAACCATATTTTGTTTTTTAACACTTTTTTAAAACCACATAATTCCAGATATGTTTCATATGTTATTTCATAGTTTTGATGTCTTCAGTATGTAGAAAGTCAGGAGTGAAAGAGTGAGAGGAGGAGGAGGAGGAATGACTGGATTACAGTTTATTCAGGATGGAAGGTGAAACTCTTCTGAGCCATTTGACCCTAACTTTGTGAAAATGGCAATAATAAAAAAAAAGAAAAAGTCTTGACTAGTTCCAAAAAGTAGGTTTTGCACCTTCTTGGTGAGAGAAAAGAAAAGAAAGAAAAAAAAGAAAGAAAAGAACCGAACGGATCTGGACCTGCGTAATAAAGACGCGCATGGCGTGTAACGCTTGTTACGTCACAGTACTGAGTTTTGAGTCCGCGAGCCGACACCAGGACAGCGTCCAAGTCAAACTTTGTAAACACAGCAGATGTGTATAAATGTACAGACCGAAAAATACGCCTCCGATTGACCAGACGGTTGAGGTAAAGTTGTACATTTTTACTATTCAACATGACGGAGTGCATTAAACATTCGCTTATCGGATGCAGGGCTCCCAGTGGCACCCGATCCGTATGTAATATAATATAATATAATATAATATAATATAATATAATATAATATAATATAATATAATATAATATAATATTCAGGCTTTTAGGCTAACTAGTGTAATAACAGGTCCACTGTAAAGCTAGCTAACCTGGCTAACTGTTATTAGGCAAGTTTACTAATAAGTTCGCGATGCTCTTTTGCATATTAACTCTGAACATAATGAACTTTGATAAAGTATTAGGCTATATAACTAGGTCTTATCCCTTTCAGTAGCCTAATCATAGGGTGCATCAGTTGCCCTCACTTTCATAAAATCTGATGCATTTTTGTTTGGGTGTTCCTTTTCACCAATAAAGACATCCTGTAAAATTTTTTGACCATATTCAAAAGTCTAATGGTGGCACCATGAGGTTCATTTTTTTTTTTTTTTGCCAAAAAACGCTTATTTTATGTTTTCGCCTAAGGTTTGAATCACAGTGTTGGACTCCATTTATTGATTTCTTGTGACCCAGAGATCATGTTAAGAACCTTTGCAAGGGATTGAGAAGCATTAATGTGATTCATAATACATTTGTATTGTTTAAAAGTAGTTGAACAATGATTCAATGAACAGCTAAAACTCAAACTGTGCTTGATAATATATTTAGAATATGTACTAAAAATGTGTCTAAGATATTTGGTATACTCTATAACAGGGGTATTCAATTAAAAGTCGCTGAGGTCCAGTTATTAAATTTTGTCCAAGTAGAAGGTCCGAACCGAAGTCCAGCTTGTGTCTTATAGCCTTCCCCTATGTCCACATTTTCATATGGTTTCAACAATATTTATTGTTAATTTCCAATGCAGGAAATGAACTGAGTGTACAACTATCTCTTTTACCATAAATAAAAGTAGTCCCAGGAAAATAAATTCAAGGCCTTTATTTCAGATTAAAGAAAACAGAAACCTCAGAATAAAATAAATAAAAAAGTGCAAACAGAGTGGAATAACTCCTTTTTCTCTTAAATTAAAGCGGTCCCAACCTGAAGAATTGAAGGCCTACACTTCAAGTAAAAAAAGTCAACTCAGAAAGCATTAACTAAAAAGTGCAAACAGAGCACTGACTTAACATTTTCTCTTCTTTGTTCTTAAAATAAGGAGGTCCCAGCCTAAAAAAATGAGGGCCTACTTTTCAAGAAAAAAAAGGCCACATCTTCAGAAAACAAGTGGCTTTTGGGGGGGGGGGGGGGGGGGAATGCAAACAGAACATTTTTCTTTGAACTTTTCTCTTTTAATTCTTCTTATTTTACTTTTCTTAATGAGAAAAATGGGCATGTGGCTGACCTGCCAGTAATTTAAATCTTGGTTGGAATGGAGTTAGTGCCATTCTCATGCAGATATGTACTGTAGGTGTTCATTGTTGAGCCTAGAACGGTACTTGGTTTTGACAATGTTCATAGTGGAAAAAGCTGACTCACAGCTGTAAGTTGATCCAAACATAGTCAAGGTGTGCAGTGTTCCTTTGGTTAGACCAGGGAACACACTCTCAGAAACAGTCTGTAACCAGAAAGTAGCAGGGTCAGTTGTCTCAAAATGTTCTCTTAATGCAGCATTTCCTTGCAGATCAATGAGCAGATCAATGTCTCAGCAACGGCATTTAAGCACTCCTTCACAACTGTCCCATCACTAAATGTTTTTTTATGTTGCCCCAAAATCCACGCTACTTTTAAGGAACATTCATTTGCACGTTGCTGGGCTGTAAATGTATGTGTGATGAGTCGGGTAGACCTGTCATACTGTGCTTGCAGTTCGGTTATTTTGCGTGCCCTCAGCTCGGATTTCAGGGGATAACTTTGCTCAAAAGAGCTATGCTTCATTTCGTAGTGGCCCGTCACGTTGCCGCTTTTAATTAATGCCACATTTTCAGAGCATATGAGGCACACTGGTTTTGAAATGCTCGCCGGAAGAATGAACATATATTTCTCCGTCCACTCATCTTTAAAACAACGATTTTCCTTGTCTACTTTCCGCCGCCTTCTGGAGCAAGCCATGTTGTCTCGGTCGGTTGTCTCTGAACTTAACTCTCTTCCTCTCTGCTTGTTGCTGTGCTGTGGTGCGCTGGGTAAACTAACGATTTTATTGCCTCAACTGAGTGAAGCTGTTGTCGTATTAACTGGAGTAGCAGCGCCCGCTGTCAATAGCCACGACCGTCCAAAATAATGCTCCATGAAAATTACTTAATCTCGTGAATTTACCATTGGTCACGGGTCCGGACAGAACCATCACTGGGTCCGGATCCGGACCGAGGTCCGCCATTTGGTGATGCCTGCTCTATAAGGTGCCATAATGTTTCATGAAAAGTGATCGAAATTTTGTCATAAAAGTCATAAAATAGCAGCTTTTTCCATAACTTTGAGCTCCTGGTGCCACCATTAAACTTTTGAATTTTGTCAAAATATTTCACCCAGTGTGTTTTCTTACCAAAATGATTGGAGGAACTTTTCATTTTTAGGGGGCAGCTGATGCACCCTACTAATCATTCTGATAATATTCCAACAATTCGTCTTGAAAAGTATACTTATCGTTAGCCTAATAGCATAATTGCCTAAGTCATATTTGAATGTTTTCAGAAAATAAGAAAAAACAATTTTTAGCAAGCACATTGGAATTTTTTTATTGATTTTGTAACAGTAAGTTCAGCAAGATGTGTGAACAAGTTTGCAAAAAAAAAAAAAAAAAGACATCATCGATTGCATAACAAATAAAAGTGACTTAGGCAATTTTTCTCTTACATATAAATACAAACATAACATAGAAAAGTAGTTTTACTTTCCTAAACATAACCAAGTTGTTTTACTTGTTTAACCTTCACCAAAGTCCTAGTCAGGTGCTGTGTGAACTCGTTTTCACACTGTCTGTTGATGAGGGAGGTTGTCATACGACCCCAATTCCAAAAAAGTTGGGACAAAGTACAAAATTGTAAATAAAAACGGAATGCAATAATTTACAAATCTCAAAAACTGATATTGTATTCACAATAGAACATAGACAACATATCAAATGTCGAAAGTGAGACATTTTCAAATGAGCCAATATTTGGCATGAAATTTCAAATTTCATGACAGCAACACATCTCAAAAAAGTTGGGACAGGGGCAATAAGAGGCTGGAAAAGTTAAAGGTACAAAAAAGGAACAGCTGGAGGACCAAATTGCAACTCATTAGGTCAATTGGCAATAGGTCATTAACATGACTGGGTATAAAAAGAGCATCTTGGAGTGGCAGCGGCTCTCAGAAGTAAAGATGGGAAGAGGATCACCAATCCCCCTAATTCTGCGCCAACAAATAGTGGAGCAATATCAGAAAGGAGTTCGACAGTGTAAAACTGCAAAGAGTTTGAACATATCATCATCTACAGTGCATAAAATCATCAAAAGATTCAGAGAATCTGGAAGAATCTCTGTGTGTAAGGGTCAAGGCCGGAAAACCATACTGGGTGCCCGTGATCTTCGGGCCCTTAGACAGCACTGCATCACATACAGGCATGCTTCTGTATTGGAAATCACAAAATGGGCTCAGGAATATTTCCAGAGAACATTATCTGTGAACACAATTCACCGTGCCATCCGCCGTTGCCAGCTAAATCTCTATAGTTCAAAGAAGAAGCCGTATCTAAACATGATCCAGAAGCGCAGACGTCTTCTCTGGGCCGAGGCTCATTTAAAATGGACTGTGGCAAAGTGGAAAACTGTTCTGTGGTCAGACGAATCAAAATTTGAAGTTCTTTATGGAAATCAGGGACACCGTGTCATTCGGACTAAAGAGAAGGGTGACCCAAGTTGTTATCAGCGCTCAGTTCAGAAGCCTGCATCTCTGATAGTATGGGGTTGCATTAGTGCGTGTGGCATGGGCAGCTTACACATCTGGAAAGACACCGTCAATGCTGAAAGGTATATCCAGGTTCTAGAGCAACATATGCTCCCATCCAGACGATGTCTCTTTCAGGGAAGACCTTGCATTTTCCAACATGACAATGCCAAACCACATACTGCATCAATTACAGCATCATGGCTGCGTAGAAGAAGGGTCCGGGTACTGAACTGGCCAGCCTGCAGTCCAGATCTTTCACCCATAGAAAACATTTGGGGCATCATAAAACGGAAGATACGACAAAAAAGACCCAAGACAGTTGAGCAACTAGAATCCTACATTAGACAAGAATGGGTTAACATTCCTATCACTAAACTTGAGCAACTTGTCTCCTCAGTCCCCAGACATTTACAGACTGTTGTAAAGAGAAAAGGGGATGTCTCACAGTGGTAAACATGGCCTTGTCCCAACTTTGAGATGTGTTGTTGTCATGAAATTTAAAATAACCTAATTTCTCTCTTTAAATGATACATTTTCTCAGTTTAAACATTTGATATGTCATCTATGTTCTATTCTTGTTAGGACTGGGATTGTTTTGGCCTCTAGAGGCCACTGTTATTTCCTTTTCTGGTCATGTTTGTTTTGGGCCTCTAGAGGTCACCACTGTGTTCTGTGTTTTGTTTTTGCCTTATTGCCTGTTTCCTGCCCTGCCCTGTCCTTAATTAGTTTGTGTATTTATACCCCTGAGTTCAGTCCTCTTGTCACGGAGTCTTTGTGCTGTTATGTTTAGCTCCAGTTACCTCTGTTCCGTGTTCCTTGCCTTTGTCTTTTTGGTTTTGCACTTTTCTTTTTGGACTTTTTGGACTTTGTATTTACTGTTTTTTGGATCTTCTGAGCGTTGGTATTTTTGCCTTTTCTTTTCTAGTTTTTTGGCTTTTGTATTTGACTTTGAACTTTTGGATATTTTATTTTTCCCTTCATCTTCTGAGCGTTTTTTGGATTATATTTTTTTGGGACTGTAAATATTGTAAATAAACTTTGATACTTTTTTTTTAACTTCCGCCTCACGCCTCTGCACTTGAGTCATTCCTCTGGTGGCCTAGTGGGGGTTTGCTGGATTATCACACCAGCGAACCAGGTTTGAATCCCAGCAAAACCCTAACAGAAAGACTCCGTCATGACCGACTCAGCAGAGGCTTCTTCATCTGTCTACCCGGCCAACCTTCAGGGAATGATGGCTGCGTTAACACGCCTCGGATCCACCATGGACACTCATGGATGGACTCTTGCAAGCCAACATGAGACCCTTGCTCGCCACGAGGTACTGCTTCAGCAGATTGGGAGAACCCTGGCACAGCTGACTTCTCTGCCCCCATCTCCTCCGCCTGATTCTGCTTCTGCTCCACCATCCGCTCCTGCTCCAGTGCCCCCTGCCATGCTGCCTTCTTCACCTCGTGAACCCAGCCTTCCTGCACCACAGAGATATGACGGCAAGTACAGTGAGTGTAGAGAGTTCCTTACCCAGTGCCAACTCACCTTTGAGCTTCAGCCTACCACCTACACTACGGATCGCCGCAAGATTGCCTTTGTGATAACCTTGTTAGCTGGTAAGGTGCGAGCCTGGGCTACTCCTATCTGGCAGAGACAGGGACCTGAGTGCTCTGATTTCCAGCTGTTTACTGAGGAGATGCTGCGTGTCTTCGATCAAGCAGACATCAGTAAAGACGCAGCCAGAAAGCTCATGTCCATCCGGCAAGGGGGAAGCGTCGCAGACTACGCCATCTCGTTCCGGATGCTCGCAGCAGTAAGTGGATGGAACGAGACTGCCCTGGTGTCAGCCTTCCACCATGGTCTGTCTGACCCCATCAAAGACGGTCTGGCTTCTATCGGATGCCCAAGTGACCTCGAAACACTGATCTCACATTCTACTCGTCTGGACAACAGGATGAGAGAACGCCGCCAAGTCCTGAGCCTCCCCGGCCTCCCTGCCTCTACCTGGAGCCCGTCTACCTCCTCCAGTGACTGTCCAGAACCCATGCAAGTGGGTCATACTCGCCTCTCCGCATCTGAGTGGGAGCGCAGAAGGAGGGACAAGTGCTGCATCTACTGTGGCAAGCCTGGTCACTTCCGAGCATCATGTCCCGAACTCTCAGGAAAAGGACCACCCCGTCCAGCCGAGGGAGGGTTGTGATGGGGCCTACCCTCTCTCCCGGACTCCCTGGCCAAGGAATCTACATCCTGGTCTCCATCTCCTGGGGTGAGTCTGTCCACTCTTGTCAAGCTTTGTTAGACTCAGGGGCGGCTGGAAACTTTATGGATATCCACTTCGCCCAATGCATCAATGTCCCGACTGCGCCTCTTGAAGTCCCACTGTCTGTGTCTGCCCTCGATGGCCAAGCGTTAGGTGATGGAAGAGTCACCCAAGTTACTTCTCCAGTCTTTCTCCAGTCTCAAGGTCACAAAGAAGAAATATCCCTGGACCTTATCCATTCACCAGAGTTCCCAGTTATTCTAGGCCTTCCTTGGCTTACTCGCCACAACCCTCGCATAGACTGGGTAACAAGCCAGGTTGTGGAATGGGGCCCTGCATGCCATGCCTCTTGTCTGCTCTCTAGCTCTCCTGTGTCTCCTGCCGAGCCCCCTGATCTCACCGAGTTATCTCAAGTTCCCACAGAGTACTGGGATCTCAAGGAAGTCTTCAGCAAGAGCAGGGCCACCGTTCTTCCTCTGCACTGTGCCTACGACTGTGCCATCGACTTGCTCCCTGCGACTCCTCCTCCTCAGGGCCGTCTGTTCTCCCTCTCTCAGCCAGAACGCAAGGCCACGGAGGAGTACATCAAGGAAGCCTTGGCCTCTGGGTTCATTCAACCCTCCACCTCACCCGCTGGTGCCGGCTTCTTCTTTGTCGGCAAGAAGGATGGGGGTCTCCGGCCATGTATTGATTATAGGGGCCTGAACAAGATCACCGTGCACAACCGCTATCCCCTTCCGCTGATGTCCACAGCATTCGACCTGCTCCAAGGCACCACCATCTTCACTAAATTGGACTTACGGAACGCATACCACCTCGTCCGTATCCAACAGGGAGACGAGTGGAAGACCGCCTTTAACACCCCGTCAGGGCACTACGAGTACCAGGTGATGCCCTTCGGACTCACCAATGCACCAGCTGTTTTTCAGGCCCTTATCAACGACATCTTGAGGGATATGATTAATCTATACGTTTTCGTCTACCTCGACGACATCCTTATATTCTCCAAGACCTTACAGGAACACTGCCACCATGTCCGCCAAGTCCTCCAGAGACTCTTGCAGAATAATCTGTTTGCTAAAGCCCAGAAATGCGAGTTTCATGTCCCCGAGGTCTCCTTCCTGGGATTTATCGTACGAACGGGGCAACTCCAAATGGACCCAGCCAAGACCCTGGCCGTCCGGGACTGGCCTACTCCCAAGTCCGTTAAGGAGGTTCAGCGGTTCTTAGGATTCGCTAACTTCTACCGCAAGTTCATCAGGAACTTCAGTTCCATAGCTGCACCTATGTCGGACCTCACCAAAAGGACTGGTGGCTCCTTTGTCTGGTCCCCTCAGGCGGAAGAGGCATTTCATGACCTAAAACACCGCTTTTGCACGGCACCCATTCTGGTTCTCCCGGACACCTCCCAACCATTCATCGTGGAGGTGGACGCCTCGGACAGTGGTGTCGGCGCGGTGCTCTCTCAACGCTCGGAAGGGAAGCTGCACCCCTGCGCTTACTTCTCCCACCGCCTGAGCCCTGCGGAGTCCCGCTATGATGTGGGGGATCGGGAACTGCTAGCGGTCAAACGAGCCCTTGAGGAGTGGAGGCACCGGCTGGAGGGAGCGCAACATCCATTCCTGGTGTGGACGGACCATAAGAACCTGGAGTACCTCCAGCAAGCCAAGAGGCTGAACCCACGACAGGCTAGGTGGGCTTTGTTTTTCAGCCGTTTCAGCTTCACCCTATCATACCGCCTGGGCTCTAAGAACACCAAACCGGACACGCTCTCCAGGCTGTTCTCGCCCAACAACAGGGAGAGTGAAGTTGGGCCTATCATCCCTATATCCCGGATTGTGGCTCCTGTCCGCTGGGGTATTGAGGAGACCGTTCGACAAGCTCAACGCCAGGACCCTGATCCTGGGATGGGGCCACTGGGCCTCCTGTACATCCCTCGTCAAGCCCGGGCCAAGGTTCTCCAGTGGGGTCACTCTTCCCCTCTCACCGCCCACCCGGGAGCTCAGAGGACCCTGGACTTCCTGAAAAGACGCTTCTGGTAGCCTAACATGGAGAAGGAAGTGAGGTCATTCGTCATGTCCTGTGAGGTCTGCACCAGAACCAAGAACCCACGACAGCGTCCCCAGGGTCTCCTGCATCCTCTGCCTATTCCCCGGCGTCCCTGGGCCCACATGGCGGTCGACTTCATCACGGGTCTCCCTGAGTCTCAAGGTAACACTGTCATATTGGTCATAGTGGACAGATTCTCCAAGGCCTGCCGCTTTATTCCACTGTGCAAACTCCCCTCTGCCCTTGACACTGCTAAATTGTTATTCACTCATGTCTTCCGAGTTTTTGGTCTCCCTCAGGACATCGTCTCTGACCGGGGGCCCCAGTTCTCCTCCCGAGTATGGCACGGCTTCTGCAAGAGCATCGAGGCCACTGCCAGCCTCTCCTCTGGGTTCCACCCCCAGTCCAATGGCCAGATGGAGAGGCTCAACCAGGACCTGGAAATCACCCTGCGAGGCCTGGCTATGGATAACCCGACATTGTGGAGCACCTGGCTGCCATGGGCAGAGTACGCCCACAACACCCTGCAGTCATCGGCCACCAAGCTGTCGCCGTTCCAGTGCCAATTCGGGTTCCAGCCACCTCTGTTCCCGGACCAGGAGGAGGACGCTGGGGTGCCCTCGGTCAACTATTACGTGAGACGGTGTCGCAAGACCTGGAGCAAGGTCAGAAGGACACTCATCCAGACCTCCAGTACCAACCAGACTCAGGCCAACCGCCATAGGAGACCTGCCCACACTTTCCGCCCTGGGCAGCGGGTTTGGCTGTCCACCAAGGACCTTCCGCTGCGGGTGGAGAACTGCAAGCTTGCTCCTCGCTACATTGGCCCCTTCAAGGTTGTACGCAGAGTTAATCCTGTCTCCTACCGGCTCCAGTTACCATGTACGCTAAGGATCAACCCCACATTCCATGTTTCCCTGTTGCGGCCCATACTGACATTCACGTATGCCCCTGCCCCTAGGAACCCCCCGCCCCGCATCTTCCAGGGTCAGACTGTGTTCACCGTGCGCCGCCTGCTGGACTCCTGCTGGGTTCGCGGGGGCCTCCAGTATCTTGTGGACTGGGAGGGCTGTGGCCCTGAGGAGCGCTGCTGGGTCCCAGCTCGGGACATACTCGATAAAGAACTTTGTCGGGACTTCCATTCGGCCCATCCTGATCGTCCTGGGAACGTCAGGAGATGCTCCTGGGGGGGGGGTCCTGTTAGGACTGGGACTGTTTTGGCCTCTAGAGGCCACTGTTATTTCCTTTTCTGGTCATTTTTGTTTTGGGCCTCTAGAGGTCACCACTGTGTTCTGTTTTTGTCTTATTGCCTGTTTCCTGCCCCGCCCTGTCCTTAATTAGTTTGTGTATTTATACCCCTGAGTTCAGTCCTCTTGTCACGGAGTCTTTGTGCTGTTATGTTTAGCTCCAGTTACCTCTGTTCCGTGTTCCTTGCCTTTGTCTTTTTGGTTTTGCACTTTGCTTTTCTTTTTGGACTTTGTATTTACTGTTTTTTGGATCTTCTGAGTGTTGGTATTTTTGCCTTTTCTTTTCTAGTTTTTTGGCTTTTGTATTTGACTTTGAACTTTTGGATATTTTATTTTTCCCTTCATCTTCTGAGCGTTTTTTGGATTATATTTTTTTGGGACTGTAAATATTGTAAATAAACTTTGATACTTTTTTTTAACTTCCGCCTCACGCCTCTGCACTTGAGTCATTCCCCTGGTGGCCTAGTGGGGGTTTGTTGGATTATCACACCAGCAAACCAGGTTTGAATCCCAGCAAAGCCATAACAATTCTGAATAAAATATGGAATTTTGAAACTTCCACATCGTTGCATTCCGTTTTTATTTACAATTTGTACTTTGTCCCAACTTTTTTGGAATCGGGGTTGTAGTACTGGTGGACCACTCTTGGTAGTACTGGTTTCATTGCCTGCAAGTCATTGAATTTCCTGAGAGTAATTGGCAATTGGGCAGGAAAGTGTGGGACCCAGTGGAGCAGTTCTTCGGGGATGCTGAGTCGCTGAGGTAGGTCCTCCCAGTCAGACTCAAAATCCAACTTGTGCTGGATTCGACCATCTGCCAAGTACTGGAGAGCCCGAAGGTCATGGACTGTGGGGTCGCCAACTTTTCTGCCTGGTCGAATGTTGGTGACATAGGCCCCAGATAACTTCATGAAGTCATTGTGGTATAGCTGGGTCACCTTGTATGGGGATGGATGCAAATGTGCAGTCTCAAAGATGACAATGTAATCACGTGGAGTGTGAATATCTTTGATGGTACGTCGTTCAATGAGGCT
This sequence comes from Neoarius graeffei, assembly GCF_027579695.1. Lineage (NCBI taxonomy): Eukaryota > Metazoa > Chordata > Actinopteri > Siluriformes > Ariidae > Neoarius > Neoarius graeffei. The sequence goes on from NC_083580.1 coordinate 18,751,995, forward strand.
ATGCATGGAGTCACACTCCATTTGTGCATCAAAAATGCCTAAGTCAAAGAGATGACTAAGGCAGACAGTGATTTTGGACTCTAAAATGTGTTCTGATAGGCTGAGGACATAGGCAGTAAGGCAGGGTGATGCAGCAGTGGTAGAAGAGTAAAGTTAGGCAGATATCACAATTTGGCCAAAAAATCACTTGGGCAATTATGCTATTAGGCTAATGTTATATTAATAATAAATGCAGATCTGTAGATGCTCCAAGCAAAAATCATCAGCAATCTGAATCCTGTCTCATCACTGCAAAACTCTTAACCCCCCCAGTACTGTTAAAAACTATGGTTATAATATGATTCACAAGTCAATATTTACTTATTTAGAAATAAATGCATTGTGGCTTTGCTGATGCTGATTGTAAAACTAGACACATATGAACTCTTCATGACTGATGCTATTTTCTATCAGAAACACAACAAATAAACACAAAACGTACAGGAATCAAGGACTGAAAAGAATCATGGAAAATAATCTCTACCTTCTGGCATTAGTTATCGAATTTAAGTTAAAGGTGCTGACTGCAAAGTCATCTGAAATTTTCAATTTTTTTTTGTATTGTGCATAGCATTTTCCTATGTCTCACAAGAACAATATCATGCGGACGGGATGTGATCATTTTCATGTGCTGAGGGTTACTTTCCTCCGTTTTGGAACCGAATATCCTATCTCTTGAGGTAAACAGTATGGCCCTACAGAAATAGCCGAATGCGAGGAGCTTTAACTAATTAGCATGACTATGGGGCAGCACGGTGGTGTAGTGGTTAGGGCTGTCGCCTCACAGCAAGAAGGTCCGGGTTCGAGCCCCGTGGCCGGCGAAGGCCTTTCTGTGCGGAGTTTGCATGTTCTCCCCATGTCTGCGTGGGTTTCCTCTGGGGGCTCTGGTTTCCCCCACAGTCCAAAGACATGCAGGTTAGGTTAACTGATGACTAAATTGACTGTGGGTGTGAATGGTTGTCTGTGTCTACGTGTCGGCCCTGTGATGACCTGGCGACTTGTCCAGGGTGTACCCCGCCTTTCACCCGTAGTCAGCTGGGATAGGCTCCAGTTTGCCTGCGACCCTGTAGAACAGGATAAAGTGGCTAGAGATAATGAGATGAGCATGACTATGGAACTGTGTCACACCAAGATGGCAACATGTGGAAAACATTGTGACTCTGCATCGACCTCAGAGTTTTGAGTCGCAGGGATGTAGTATATGGTTGACATTCACGAATAGAGTCGTGAAACAAAAGATGAATATATCTTTTCTCTGTTACTGCTTTTGTGTTATTGTTTCTTTCTCTGTAAGATGAAAACATGGTGTATAACTCCATACTCGCTACTGTGGAGTTGAGCCCATGCATTCTAAGGCTAAGATAGCTAAGCACTAGCTAGAATGATTTAGTTACCTGCCCAGAAAAAATGATATGTCATCTAACCTTGCTCTGTCTGGCAGTTGCGCTCACTATGCAGACTTTCCTTTTCTTTTCCTCTAGCTTTTAACTTGCGGGAGAGCAGAGTCTACCATGTTTGCCCATGCTGACTTGTTTTGGTTAAAAGTAGGTCAAACACGCCCCACGGTGGTCACATGATATAGTTGCTCACTTGCTTTGGTAATCTCCGGAATTGTAAAATGCAGGATGCCTTTTATCTCGGCAAAACATTTACACATAGGATACATGGTGTGTGCAGCAGCGAAACATCTTGAAACTCCATTTTGCCCAGAATTCAACCTTGCAGTCAGCATCTTTAATTATCTAATTTCTGGGGGGTTTTTTTGCACCACAAAGAGGCCTTCTGTGAGTGCCTGATACATATATCTTTTGCCAAATATTAGTAGAGCTTGGGGTTGCATGGTGGTATAGTGGTTAGCACTGTCGCCTCACAGCAAGAAGGTCCTGGGTTCGAGCCCAGTGGCTGGCGAGGGCCTTTCGGTGTGGAGTTTGCATGTTCTCCCTGTGTCTGCGTGGGTTTCCTCCGGGTGCCCCGGTTTCCCCCACAGTCCAAAGACATGCAGGTTAGGCTAATTGGTGACTCTAAATTGACTGTAGGTGTGAGTGTGAAATGGTTGTTTGTCTATGTGTCACCCTGGTGACTTGTCCAGGGTGTACCCCGCCTCTTGCCCATAGTCAACTGGGATAGGCTCCAGCTTGCCTACGACCCTGTAGGACAGGATAAGTGGCTACAGATGATGGATGGATGGATGGATGGATGGATAGTAGAGCTTGCTTATTTATTTATTTTTTAATTATTATTTTTCTATCTATAATAATAGTCCAGGGACCCAGAGCAACCATTTTAGCAAGAAACGGCCCTGGTATAGCACATTACCTTGTATTGATTAAAATGCTCAGATTACTCATCACACTTTATACCTGTTGTCTGCTCTTCCCTCACAGAACTATCAGGGACTTTTTCAACCTATGGTGAAACCTATCACATGCCGCTATCCGCAGACATCCCGTCTTCAGGGTTTACCTTCTACAGCATCCACAAAAGCTTGTTATGGTGTGTAAACTAGCATTACTAATATAATACATGAGATAATACTGACATTAATAGAGCAGCTGGTATTTAACATAATCAAAACTGTTGTTCTGATATGTCAAATTAAAAAAACAATATTAATCTAAACTCTATCAGGCACCAATTAGATAGTCACGTTACATAGAGTAAGTAGTAGGCAAACGTTTGGATACACCTAATTTAATGGATTTTCTTGATTTTTATTAATTAAAAGACACTTCATGTCTTAAAGTAATGATGGACTGCTGTTTCTCTTTACTTAGTTGAGTGGTTCTTGACATAATATGGATTACTACAGTTGTGGAATAGGGCTATTTACTGTATTTTTATTATTTACTGTTTGATCTCAAATACATTAAGAAGCCAAGAAATTCCACTCAATAACGTTTGACAAGGCACACCTGTTAACTGAAAAGCATTTCAGGTGACTGTCTTATGAAGCTGGTTAAGATAATGCCAGCAGTGTGCAAAGCATCATCAAGGTAAACGGTGGCTACTTTGAAGAATATAAATATGAAACATATTTTGTTTAATACTTTTTTGTTTACCACATAATTCCATATATGTTCCATATGTTATTTCATAATATTGAGGTTTTCATTATTGTTCTACAATGTAGAAAATAATCAAAATACAGAAAAAGCTATGAATGAGTAGGTGTGTCCAAATGTTTGATTGGTACTGTACCTGTTTCATACCAAGGTTGGTCCTGGGTTATTTGATCAATGTTCAACCTTTCCTTTGGCAATTCAAACCAATACACTTTACATACCAAGTGGCGAACCTGGGTTATGCCCATGTTGATTTTGTGTCTGAAAGGGTTAACCCACATTGTTGGACTTGGCTTTGCAACCCCCCTCGAGGTGGGTTGGACTTGGCACATCTCCTGGTGTAAAATCCCATAGGTGCACACCCCTGTTGTACATCAGGGACTGACATTCCTGTACCTGCGACAAATTCTCCTGGGTTAGGTGACTGAGTGTGTGGAGTTTTGCATGCAGGTTGAGGATATATTGAATTTAAATTTAATCAAAAGACAGTCCCTCCTCCCAATTTTCACATATGACGTCTAGAATGACATGTGGCTTATGCCTGTACAATAATTCAAATGGGGGAAAACCCTGAGGACACTTGTGGAACCTCTCATCCTGCAAAAAACTAGGGGCTCGGGCCATTTATCCCAGTTACGTGTGTTTTTGCTTCCAAACTTATGAAATATGTTTTGAAGGGTTTGGTTAAATTCTTTGACCAAGCTGTCTGTCTGTGGGTGATAAACACTTGTGTGGATGGATTTAGCTTCTAGTAACTCAGAGTTTGAGGAGGGTGTGTGACACAAACGTTGTGCCCTGATCAGTCAGGATTTCTTTCGGAATCCCGACTTGGGAGACAATTTCAAATAGTGCCTCTGTGACATTATGCGTGGAAATGTTACGCAGTGGTACTGCTTCTGAGTATCACATTGCATAGTCCACAAGGACAAAGATAAAGTGATGCCCTCATGCAGACTGATGTAGTGACCCGACAAGATCCATTCCAATTCTTTTGAAGGGGGTCTTGATCAGGGAAAGGGTGCAATGGCGCTTTTGGGGTGGCCACTGGATTCACCAGCTGGCATTTGCGACATGCTGCACACCAACTGCAGACATCCCTGCGAATCCCCGGCCAATAGAAATGGGTCAGTGTTTTGTTCTGCCCTAGGTGTCCTGGCAGAGGGTTATAATGATCTGCATGGAATATGAATTCCCTGCGGCTCTTTGGAACCAACAATTGTGTCACCTTTTCACCAGTCTTAGTGTCCTATGTCACTCGATGCAACCTATCCTTAATTACTGAAAAGTATGGGCAGGTAAGTGCAACATTGGGCTGGAGGGTTTGACCATTGACTACTCTCACTTGGTCAAAAGCATGATGCAGAGTCTCATCCTGTGCCTGCTCAAGAGGGAACTCCTCTAGAGAGTCCCCAACAGAGCAGAGAGGGCCAGGGTGCTCCCCACTCTTCATGTTGCTATGACGGAGAGCCGACATAGATTGCTCTGGGACAGCCTCCCCGGCCAATGCTAAGCTAGGATCCCCCCATGACGTTTTACTGCAGGACCCACCCACCGCTGCTCGCGCCATCAAACACTTAAACCCTGGCCACTCTGTTCCCAGAATTAGTGGGTGAGTGAGGCGTGGACTCTCCACTGACTCCACACTATGATTTTTCCCCAGAAATTGAATTCAGACAGAACCCAGCAGATATGCATGAACATCCCCAGGCACACAGAGAACCTTCACCAAATGTGCTGTACCCAATGTCTCACCTTACACCACGCTTTGGTGGATGGAGGTCTGATTGCAGCCTGAATCCACCAGTGTGTGGTAGGCACCCCTTCAGTTACTAACCAGTATGCGATCGGGGGTGGTTTCTGGCACGTCAGGGATCCAGACCACTGCCCCTACTTCCATCGCATGGCACTGGTCCTGGAAGTGCCCAGGCTCCCTGCAGCGACAGGGAGCCTGGGCCTCACCTCTGTACCGGTGGCTCAGGGATTACTCACCTGAGGGGGAGGAGCAACAGAAATACAAGGGGAGGAGGGAAGGGGGGAATCATGGGCTTGGCGAGTCGGCTATATGGGAGTCGACCCTCACTTCTGTGGTGCAGAGACAGGGAGGGGGCAAGGCCTCCAGGTTGTCGTGGGGCCCCATCTTCATCAGTGTGATGTGGGGGAAGCCCGCTGACGCTGTGGCACCTGCCAATGCGAGCATGTTCTGGAACACCTGGCGATCCTCCTGCTGTTCCAGTACAACCAGCACCTGGTACTGGTTCTGCTGGGTGGCAGTGAGGACATGGATGAGCTGCTTGAATGGCGTGGATGCCATGTTGGCGGTTTGCTTCAGTGTCGTGGGTTTCAGCACTAGTGTAACACCTTTGTTGGGAGTGGTGGAATACTGAAGCACTGGGACAGGTGGGCTAGTTACTCTGGTAACTTTTATTTGAGCTTTCAGCTTGCAGTGAAAGCACTTTCTCACATGCCACACACACATGCGCACAGCGTGCAGGGAAGCTTCCTTCCTCTCTGCTTCCTCTCTCCATATAAGCCCTCATCTGTTACTGCAAGAGACACACACACGAGACACACCGGTGTAATCACTTTGCCACTCACCTTCCCCGGCCTTGCCCTCCATTCACAAAGTGGCACTCAACCACGCCTCCGCTGCCACACCTGTGTTGACTCATTTGGTTTGAACTGACAAAAGAAGGGTTGAACATTGGGCAAATAATTGTACAGGTTATATGTCACATTAAAGGTGGGAAAGGTTTTGAAATTAGTTATCATGGTCTCATTTTTTTTACATCAGAAAAATCATTTTAATGAGGTGTGTACACTTTTTTTTATATCCACTATATATAGATAGACACACATACACACACATTTAAACTTTGTTGCATTGGACATTTGATGTGTTTTGAGGACATTCTATTGATTGATTGATTGATTTCTTGAAGGACACACGTTGCTTTCAGCCCGGCAGGAGACTCATATAAAGGCTGATCAGCCCAGCATGAACACACCAAGGTAACTAATCAAAAAACAGTGACTACATAGTCTTTTTCATTATTCACTGATCTGTTGTCAACATTGGATTATTGTGTGTATACTTTATCCCTCAATTAACTTGATTTCTCAAACTCTGACTCTCTCTCATCTCCATGGCAGGTCTAAGTGGCGGAGTGAATATAGGGCAACTGTTGGGTTCCTGCACGTTGAACACCTGAAGAAACCTGCACGCGATCAGTATTTGACCAACGAGAGCATAAGACAAGCTGAAGACAAGAATCTGTGCACCTCATACCAGGCCAACTATGATCCTAAGGTAATATAAAACTCTGTGCTGATTACAAAATGGCAGACACAGTAGTCCATAAAATGATTTCCAAACTCCACTAGATTTATAGAATTTGGCAGAGTAACTATGGACAGGGATGGTGCTTGGAATTTTCGTTCTGGGTCCAGGGACCCACATGACTGGCCAAATTGGGGTCCCGTGGCATTTTTTGTGGATCCCAAATTTCTTTTTTTTTTAATACATATATTATTATAATGTGTAAGCTTTATTTTCAGCTTCAGCTGTTCAATTACAATACAATGTAAAAAAATTTGCCAGAGACCGGCGCATATTACGTGCATGGCACATGAGCGCCTCTTAACATGGATGGCACTTTACCGCAAACACAGCATAAGGAAGGCGGTAAACTGGACTAGCATGATCAGTGACAATCTCCACGTGGAACTACTCAGGCAGCTATGCACTGGGCGCTTACGTGGACGGGGAGTGGAGTATGTCCGAATGTACACCATTTGCATGGCAGCGTGCCGTTGCCATCACGTGGGGATAACGAGAAAATTAAACAAAATACCACATTTTCAAGATTGACAAGTCCTTTTATTAGTGTAGTGGCATCTTTTACAGGTATATCTGCAATATGGTGGACATGGCGGTAAGGAAACTTTGCGTATCGGCCCGATATGCTGAAAAGGCCTAGTTAGAACCTGTCTCTGTGTGTGTGTGTGTGTGTGTGTGTGTGTGGCATGGTGATGTAGTGGTTAGCACTGTCACCTCACAGCAAGATGGTCCTGGGTTCAAGCCCAGCGGCCGGTGAGGGATTTTCTGTGTGGAGTTTGCATGCTGTCTGTGTGGATTTCCTCCGGGTGCTCCAGTTTCCCCCACAGTCCAAAGGCATGCAGGTTAGGCTAATTGGTGGCTCTAAATTGACTGTAGGTGTGAATGTGAGCATGAATGGTTGTCTGTGTCAGCCCTGCGATGACCTGGTGACTTGTCCAGGGTGTACCCCACAGTCAGCTGGGACAGGCTCCAGCTTGCCTGCAACCCTGTAGGATAGGATAAGTGGCTACGGATAATGGAGATTTTATATATATATATATATATATATATATATATATATATAGTGTGTGTGTTTGTTTTAATAAAACAGAAAATGCAGTGAGAAGGTACATTCCTACATCTATGTAGGTAACGCGAGGTCTCAAATCTACATCATCACTCCAGTCCTTTCAAGGAATTTTGTATGGATCGTAACCACTAATAAACTCTAATTTCCATGTATATCTATGCTTTGTGTCTTTCTGACTTAGATTATCCAAGTAATCCGGTCATAAAATGTTTTTAGCTGTAGTTTTCTTCGAACTACAGATGTCTGACATCTTCAATATCGCTTGTCTTCAGTATGGAAACAAAAGTTTGCTTGTCCCCCAGGAGAAAGGTAGAAATGGTTGGTAACACAAGTGTGATGTCTGTGCAAGGGGTCTATAGAAGACTTTCCCTTGACGTCACAGATTTTAGTTTTTCACGCAGCACCCGCCATATTACTAGGCAAACAAACAGTCGCAACAGTTAATAATGAAAATTGAGACGACTGCAATCAGTACAATCTCTCTGAAATGGTTAAAAATTTATTTTATACCAGCAGATTGTGTTACATCTAAAAGCTGAAATATACAGGTATCACAGATCCATATAATTTACTCACAAATGTTATTATGTATTCTGCCCAATGCATGCTCTCTCTCTCTCTGTGCATGCATGTTCACAGCTTCAGATGGTTTAAATGAAGAGGAGGCATTTCGCTGTGCTTGAGTTTACATGTGACAAAAATAAAAAAATAAAGGCTTCTTAATTTACCCATAAATGTATTTATTCCACTTGAAAATTGTACAGCAAACCAGCTACTGGATTTGGGACACAACATCCTGAACTATTGAGTATTTGGGACTTCTAAATACTCCAGAGATGCTAAAGGCTTACAAAAGTGTAGATGCCTACTAATATTTCAAGGCAGGTTTTGTTCATGCTGGAATGTTATGAGAAATTCCTGATAAAGAAAAATACCTTATTATGACAAAGGTAAGCTCAAACTTGGAATTCTAGTCGTAATAAAGAAGGCAGGGCTGAGATCTAGCATATTTTATGGTGTTTAGCTGAATCTACATTATCAGTAGATAACAAACATGTTAGTCTCGTCAAGCATTAGGTTTAATCAAATATACCACGTCCAAAGCTCACATCCAGATATACATTTTAAGGTTACACTGAGCTTTCACACTAACCTGATATCAAATGTTCTCCACACACGAGAATGTTTTATGAACCAGTCTTGCCGAGCAATATGGCCGCATAAACAAAACCGCAGTTATGATGATGTCACGCGAAAGTCCTCTGTTTTGACCTTTTCATTCTGTTCACTTTTGCTTTGTTTGTTAAACAACATAATCTAACAGATTTGCCAAGGCAATTGTTAAAAATTTTTCAAATAGGAGCCCTGTGTCCCAGGATGCATTAGAATTCTGAACATGCATTTTCTGGCATTCTTGTGCATAAAAATACACTATTTCTGTGTTAACACGATCCCTGTCTGGAGATATGACCAAGACAGAAATGAACTTGTCATAATTGCTATTTCTTTGTGAAGTTCTGACCTTAGTTTAATGATTAAAATGATTAGATTATTCATCACACATTATACCTCTTGTCTTCTCTTCCCTCATAGACAAATCAGAGCCTTTTTCCACCTCTGGTGAAACCTACAACACACCACCATCCCCAGGCAGCTGGTCTTCAGGATTCTCCTTCAGCATCCACAAAAGCTGGACCTGGTGTGTAAATACTAACATTAACAGAACAGCTGGTATTTAACATCATCAAAACTATTGCTCTGACTTGTCAAGTAAAAAACAATATTAATCTAAACTCTATCAGGTACCGATTAGATAGTCATGTTACATCGTAGATTCATTTTAAATTTTGATTACTTAAGTCTAAGTTTGAGGAGAAAACAGTGGAGATAACCAGATGACTCACTTAAAAACAGAAGTTGGATTGTGAATAGTAATGAGTGATAAGGACATCTGGTGTAATTCTCTGTTACAATAAGGAAATTGACTGATCCTTGACTACTGAGCTGATTAAAGGGTAGGAAAGATGTTTCCAGTCTTGGCTGTGTTTAGACTGTTAAATTCCATTTACGTCTTAGATTTATTTGATTTAAATCAAAATGAATGCTCTTCTTTGCTTATTTTGCCCTTCAGGGCAAATTTATCATAATGCAAGTTTATCAAAGCTTCATCTTGAACTTGGGTTTAGGGCCAAATAACAAAATCAGTGCAATTCTCTTGATCAAATCTCTGAGTAACAAATCACAAAGAAAAATGGAATAGCATCTTGAATATGGAATGGAATAGCATCTTTATAAGACTGTGAACACATGTAATCTGTAGAACTGCAGAAGAGAGGATTTTAAAAATATAAGTGTACTAAAATAGTGCCAAATAATATCTTGCACCTAACTTCCAGTCCTCCAGCCTCATAATATTCCACATCAACTTTAAAAAAAACTAAATCATTTGAGGGAAGATATTCAATAGGTTACATTTTTTCCAAATTTGAGATTTGCACATGTATCTTGAGTTGTAAAATGTATAAATACAAAATAATTAAGAAAAGTATTGTATATTTTAAGTAAATGCTACAAATGCTTTCTTTAAAAAGTCAAAAATACAGCTCTAGCCTGGAAAGTTCGAGCACGTGTGTGTGTGTGTGTGTGTGTGTGTGTATATATATATATATATATATATATATATATATAAACTCAGTGGATTGTCTCCACATTTTGTCTCATCACATTTGATGTGTTTCTAGTACATTCAAATGTGTTCAATTGTTTGCTTTCTGAAGGACGCGTGTTGCGTCCAGCCCAGCAGGAGACTCTAGAGCATATAAAGGCTGATCAGCCCGACATGAACAAACCAAGGTAAAAACACTGCATGAGTCATCTTTAATTTGTCATTATTCATTTGTCTGTAGTCAACATTGGATTATTGTGTGTATACTTTATCCCTTGATTAATTTGATTTCTCTGACTCTCTCTTGTCTCTGTGGCAGGTCTACTAAATGGCTGACTGAGTATAGGGCAAACTTTGGTTTCCTGCAAGTTCACCACCTGAAGAAACCTACACGCGATCAGTATTTGACCGCTGACAGCATAAGACAAGCTGAAGACAAGAATCTGTGCACCTCATACCAGGCCGACTATCATCATAAGGTAATATAAAACTCTATGCTGATTACAAAATGGCGGACACAGTAGTCCATGCAATGATTGCCAAACTCCACTAAATTTATAGAATTTGGCAGAGTAACTATGGACAGGGATGGTGCTAGGATTTTTCAATCTGAGTCTAGGGAGCCACATGACTGGCCAAATTGGAGTCCCCTGACATTTTTTGTGGATCCCAAATATTTCTTTTTTTTTTTTTAATACATAACAGATTTTTATATCACTAACCTGATATCAAATGTTCTCCACACACACGGGAATGTTTTATCAGCCGGTCTTCCTGTTTAACTGCAGGTCTCCGTTTTTCTGGGTTCATCAGGAACCTGTGAAAAGTTAAACCAGGCTGATCTCCACGTCTGTTATTACATCCAAAAGAACTACAGGTCTCTGGCATTGTTCTTTTAGATGTAACTTCTACAAGTTTATCTGTAGATGTTTACTGAATTGGGCTTACAGTCACTCATGTACACTTGTGCCGGTCGTTGTCAAAACACAAAGCTTGCCCGGCAATATAGCCGCGTAAACAAAACCGCTGTTACGATGATGTCACATGAAAGGCCTCTGTTTTGACCTTTTCATTCTGTTCACTTTTGCTTTGTTAAACAACATAATCTAACAGATTTGCCAAGGCAATTGGGAAAAATTCTTCAAATAGGAGCCCTGTGTCCCAGGATGCATTAAAATTCTGAACATGCATATTTTGGCGTTTTTGTGTGTAAAAATGCACGATTTCTGAGTTAATGCAATCCCTGTCTGGCGATATGACCTAGACAAATATGAACTTGTCATGATTGCTATTTCTTTGTGACGTTCTGACCTTAGTTTAATGATTAAAATGATCAGATTATTCATCACACATTATACCTCTTGTCTTCTTTTCCCTCATAGACAAATCAGAGCCTTTTTCCACCTCTGGTGAAACCTACAACACACCACCATCCCCAGGCAGCTGGTCTTCAGGATTCTCATTCAGGGTCCACAAAAGCTGGACCTGGTGTGTAAATACTAACATTAACAGAACAGCTGGTATTTAACATCATCAAAACTGTTGCTCTGACTTGTCAAGTAAAAAACAATATTAATCTAAACTCTATCAGGTACCGATTAGATAAAGTCATGTTACACTGTAGATGAATTTTAAAGTTTGATGACTTCAAACAATTTGATTCAAACAGTAGTTAGCAATGTCAGAAATGGCAAAAGATGGAAGACATACTACTTATTTTTTTTTAGAGTGTGAGTGATGTCTTCAGACACGCCCTATATTAAGTTAGCTAACACTATGTTATGAATATTCATAGTGAGCTAATGTTGGAATATAATATCACTTTGTAAACATCAAGTTAGTTAGCCATAGAAAATGACTTATTTTTTATGTTATATCAAACGAGCACAGTCAATCTACTACTGTACTTCTTCATGCAACACATAAATCCAAGTAGTGATAGGCAGTGGAGAGGTGAGTGAAGACAAATTACAGAAAGAAGAAATAAGCTATCTGACTTTCTAATTAGAATTATAAATCAGTTAGAACTATAAATGGTTCATATATCATTTTGATCTCTAAATCATTACAGTATAACACTTTCATTCATGAAAGCATTTTTATTTGGAAATAATTTCTTGATTCTGTAACTCAGCAGGGACAGCTGTCACAGGTGATAGACAGGAAGCAGGAACAGTATATAGAAAGTGGAGAGGTGAGCCAATTACAAACAAGTGTTGCCAGGCAAAACAAATCTCGCCCGGTAGCACTTATGATGAATATGAAGGAAGATATCGCGAATAAACGATTGACATTTTTGGTGAACTTGACCTTGATTTTGACCTTGCGTGTGAACATACTTGGCCAATAAACATGGTTCTGATTCTGATTCTGTTGTCCCCTACGACAGCGTGTATGTCAGCCTCAGTTTGGAGGTTTCACTTTCAAAAACTGTAGGAGGTAAGAGTAGAATAATATAAAAGTACAGACAGTGGAAGCTCAGTGGAACGCACTTTCCCTCTGTAATAAGCATAAACATGTCTGAAAGTGATTTCTTTAGTCCATTTATTTATAATTTATAGTAATAAAATCAACAGAGCAGGGAAGTTTTTATCAATGGGGTTTAAAAGTGGGCGTGGCCAACCCCCCTTCCTTTGCGTATGTAAACGAACCAAGAAACCATCCAATGACAAGTGTATGCAAATGAGGCAGATAGTGATCCAATCAGTGTGTTTGTGGGCAGAGTCTTTCCGAGGCAGCGCTCCTGTAGTCTGAGCTCAGAGCTTTTTTTAAATTAAAAAACAAACACCTTTTTGGTTACCGTAACCTTGACTTTGGCTGGATGACCCCCAAAATTTTGGAGGTTCTATTTGAGACCAATTCCCATCTATCCTGAAAGTTTCATGACGATTGGTCCAGCCATTTTCCTGTAACATTTACAAACAAACAAACAAACAAACAAACAAAGAAACCTGACCTAAAACAATACCTCACCCCCTGGTGGACTCCATCTCGGGTGAGGTAATTACCGAATCAAACAATAAGGTATGAGAGGCTGTGGTACAGATGGGTGACAAATTAAAGCCAAAATGAAGTGTCTTAGGGTGGTGTAGTGGTTAGCATTATCGCCTCACAATAAGAAGGTTCTGGGTTTGAGCCCAGCGGCTGATGGGGGGGCCTTTCTGTGTGGAGTTTGCATGTTCTCCCCATGTATGTATGGCTTTCCTCCAGGTGCTCCGGTTTCCTCCACAGTCCAAAGACATGCAGGTTAGGCTAATTGGTGGCTCTAAATTGACTGTGAATGGTTGTTTGTCTCTATGTGTCAGCCCTGCGATGATTTGGCGACTCGTCCAGGGTGTACCCCGCCTCTTGTCCATAGTCAGCTGGGATAGGCTGCAGCTTGCCTGTGACCCTGTAGAACAGGATAAGTGGTTACAGATAATGGATGGATAGATGGATGGATGGATGGATGAAGTGTCTTATTAGTGAGGCCACCATGAGGCTCCAGAATATCTTCAGTGCTCCTTGCCAAGTCTGTGGAACTGTATTGGAGGGGTGAACTTTCCTCCAAGATATTCTCTCATTCATATACAACCTTTATTTAATCAAATAATTTAATCAAAGTCCCTTCCCACGCCATGTGGTGCATAGGGCGGTGCCGATCTCTGTTTCCGTAGCCCTCGGCCTCTCATCTATTACATAGCTAGGGTTACAGTGGGGGGCTAGTCCTCTGGTAACCACAAGAGCTTGACTCCCCACTCACATCTGTATTGCAGCGTGCTTTGCCAGACAGCAGTAGGTACCATTTTTATGATGGTCTTTGGTATGACCCGACCGTGAATAGAACTCCCAATCGAGAGGGGGACACGCTAACCACTAGGCCAACTCGTGGTCAAATAATTTAATAGAGGTCAAGATTTCTTTTGCAAGACCCAAGTACAGCAGATAGACCTTGGGTAGGGGTATCTGAAAAACATAAGCTCTTTTGAGGATTTGTGCCTGTACTTTGTTGTCCCCTCACCACACACCCCTTCAAATCAAAATTCTGCCCCTGGCCGAATAGAACACTACCAGATCTCCTGCTGAAACTGCAACTTGGATATAAAAAAAAAGTTCTGTTGTAAAATTGTTTGAATTATTGTTGTAAAATAAATCTGAAGGCTTAAATATGACACCTTTAACTGTTTATTCAGGTTAAAATACTCTAATAGAAGCCGTGGGGAGGGGTCCTGCAGGTGACCATCCTTATCTAGCCCCTCCCCCCCAAGCCAGTAAACTTGTAATCTGTATGTGAAGATGCAAGCACTTATGGATGTATGCGTGGAGGAAGACAGATTGCAGAAAGTCGTCAAAGCCAAATCGAGAAGCAGGAGTCAGAATCAGTAAACTAGCAAGGGTTGGGCGATCGGCAAACAGTGTAGGAATGACAAAGAGCGAGAAACGAGAAGTAGCAAGGGTCAGAATCGGAATAAGGTACAAGGTACTTTTGAGAGCAGAACGATACTTTGCAAAGGTGTGTTTGGGAGGTGAGCTTATATGGAGGAACAGGTGATTGAGGAAATGACAATCAGCTGTGATTCAGTAGGTGGGAGACAGAAGGCCCTGTGTGTTATGGGAGTTGTAGTTCGGGGAGTCCATGTTTGTAGTCTGTTGAGCTTCAGCGGGTTTACTGACAGAGCCCCCCCAGAGGAGCTACCTCTGGGAGCGACAATCTTTCTGGGGCAACCCTTACCTCTGGGTGTTGGTTTGCTAGGAAACCGGGCATGGAACTCTTGCTTCAGAAGGGGGTCAAGGATGTATTTGGCTTTGACCTAGCTTTGTTCCTCTGGCCCGTACCCCTCCTAGTCTATCAGGTACTTGACTTGGCCTCCTCTACGTCTTGAATCTAGGATCTTGTGGACTTGGTAGATGGGGTCTTTTTCACGATTGAGTGAGGGGTGTTCTTGGATTGGTTTGTTTCTGATGAGGGGCCCCAGGATGGCAGGTTTGAGGTGTGAGACGTGGAATGTGGGTGATATACGGCTGTGGGGAGGGAGTTTGAGACGGCAAGATACTTCGTTGATACGGCGCAGGATTCTGAATGGGCCGATGTATCGAGGGTGGAGCTTACTACAGATGTTGGTCTCCCTTAGGTTCTTGGTGGCCACCCAAACTCTATCGCCTGGGTGGAAGTTGGGAGTCTCTCCTCTATGCCTGTCTGCATACATCTTGTACTTGGCACAGACTGACTCCAGACGTTGGTGAACCTCTTCCCAGATGGTCTGACTACGCTTGAACCAGTCAGTCAGACAGTTTGTACCTGGTTAGGTGCATTGTCCCAGGGGAACAAGGGCGGTTGGTAGCCGAGTATGCACTGAAACGGGGTTAGTTGGGTGGCAGAGTGCTTCAGCGAGTTTTGTGCATACTCAGCCCAGGGCAGGACGCGTGCCCAGTCCCCCTGGTTACACATGCAATAGATTATGAGAAAGCAGCCAATTTCCTGGTTTGCTCTCTCTACTTGACCATTGGATTGCAGGTGATAGCTGGAAGTGAGGCTCACGGATACCCCCAACCTTTCCCTGAAGCTCGTCCAAAACTTGGAAATGAATTGAGGTCCCCAGTCGCTAACTGTGTCTTCTGGGATGCCATAGTACCAGAAGACCTGCTGGAACAAGAATTCTGTGGTTTGAGAGGCTGTGGGGATGCCAGGCAGCGGGATGAGTTTCAGGGCTTTCAAAAATCTGTCTATGGTTACCATTATTGTGGTGTTTTCTTGAGAGGGAGGTAGGTCAGTGATTTAAAAAAAAAATAATAAAAATAAATAAATAAATCGATTGCCAGGTGAAACCACGGTCTTTGGGGAACAGGTAGTGGGCATAGTTTGCCCGCCAGGGGTGGGGGGGGTGGGGGGGGGTGCGTCTCGGGACCTTTGCTTGAGTGCACTCGGAGCAGGAGGCGACAAACTGGTTGATTTCTGAGAACAGGTTTTCCCACCAGTACCTGTTCCTTAGCATTGGGTGGGTTCGTTGGCTGTTTGGATGTCCTGTGGCGGGAGATGCATGTGCCCAGGTGATGAGTTTACCTGGGCACATGCATTTGGCACAGAGAAGACCAGGTGGGAGGTTGACCGGCAGGGCTTGGGGTTGAGATGCATTGATTTCCTTGCCCAGTTCCCAGGTGATGGACTGCACGAAACATTGTGGTGGGACAATGGGATGGGAACACGTTTTGTGGTGGGATGGCTCGAATGCCCTGGATAAGGTGTCCGCCTTCACATTTTTGGACCCTGGACGGAACGAGATGAAGTCAAACCACGTGAAGAATAGAGCCCACCTGGCTTGACGAGGGTTCAGTCTCTTGGCCTTTCTGAGGTACTCAAGATTCTTATGATCAGTAAGGATAGTGAAAGGGTGTGTTGCTCCCTCTAACCAGTGCCACCACTCTTCAAGAGCCAATTTGATTGCAAGCAGCTCTCTATTTCCTACATCATAATTTCTCTCTGCTGAGGTTAATTTCTTGGAAAAGAAGGCTACGGGATGTAGCTTTTGTTTCTCCCCAAAACGTTGGGACAAGATGGCCCCTACTCCAGTGTTGGACGCATCTACCTCTATGATGAACGGTTTTGCAGGATCTGGATGCTGGAGTATAGGGACTGTCGTAAAAGCTTGCTTGAGTCTGTTGAAGGCTTCCTCAGCCGCTGGGTTCCAATGTAGACTCTTGGGACCTTTCTTTAGTAGCGAGGTTAACGGGCCTGCCAGAGTGCTGAAGTTTCGGATGATGTGACGGTAAAAATTTGCAAAGCCTAGGAAGAGTTGAAGGTCTCTGATAGAGCGAGGTGTTGGCCAGGATGTTACGGCTGAGACCTTGGATGAGTCCATACTGACTCCACTGGCGCTGATGACATAGCCCAGGAAGGAGAGCCTGCTTTGGTGGAACTCACACTTCTCAGCCTTCATGTAGAGGTTGTTCTCCAGTAGTCTCCTGAGGACTGCTCTGATGTGTTCCTGGTGAAGCAGGAAATCTGATGAGTAGATGAGTATGTCGTCTATGTACACAATGCAGTGTTTTCCCCAGAAAAAAATTAAAGCCCTAAATTCTGTCATGATAAAACACAGACAATTGAGCGCCAACGGCGCGAAGTGAAACTAGGGGGGTCCGGGGGTATGCCCCCCCGGAAAATTTTTTGAAAATAGATGCTCTCCGGTGCATTTTCAGGGTCTCTGATAGGTTTTAGATACATGATTATAGGATAGATTTTAACAGTGCTTCAATGATTTCTGACCTAAATAGTATTAATGTATACACATTTGAAATTTCACCTTAAAGTTCAACATGCAAGTTAAACTGTTTTGTTATAGATTACTTAGGTATACGATAGATTTGAAAATCCAGGGGGATCCCTTGCACTTAATTATCTATGATCAAGTAGTGTTGTAACAAAAATGTGCATGAAAATATGACCAGTGGTTTGCTCCATCTTATGCAATCCAATGAAGAGAATCGATCATCATGACCTCCTGTTGATCACAAAGGGATCTGAACCTAAGAACTGCCACCTTAAAATAAGTTGCTGTATTACTATAACTGTAATGACTTAGAATGTTTCTGATGCAATTACCATAATATATGTATAACTAAGATGCACTGAAAAGTAAGGCAACTGCATATTATAAAGTTCAAATTTTGGCATTTTATTAAATGGAGTAGATTAAGATTAAAACATATTTAAAGGAAAAGAAAACTTAATTCATACATTTAAGTTTGCAGAAAGATTATGTATTTATAAAAACATTCATGAAGAGATTGTGTTAATAAGTGTCAAATATAGCATAATTTCGAATAATAATGATAAGCATATTTGGCAGTGTGAGGTCACTGTGAGCCTTTAACAAAAGAATAATCCGGAGCCTTCTTTTGTTAAATGGATCCCAGTGACATCACACTGCCAAAAATGCTTATGATGATTATTTGAAATTATGCTATATTTGACACATTTGGACAACTTCACTTCGTGAGAGTGTTTATAAGTACATAATCTTTCTGCAAACCCAAACTAATGAATTAAGTTTTCTACTCCTTTAAAAGCAGATTCATTCTCCTTGGCTTTTGCTTGGCCCAATGTTGGGCAACCCTCTCATAGCTCATCTCGCTGTCATCCATGCTGATGTGAATTAATTTGTCCAGCAAGTCTTCTCCTAGCTTATTAAAGTCAGTCAGCTTTGTCCGTCTGGTGGGGGGCAACATCGGCAGCCAATGAGATCACTTATAATGAATCGGAAACTTCCGGGATGTTTGACGTTTTCTTTCGATATTTTTATTGTACGGTTTGAACACGTGATCTTGATGTAGCCAACAGATTACAGTTTGTTTACATCATACCACGCAGACATATTACTTTGACAGAATCAACACAAACATTGGAAAAAAAGACCGCTTGTTTAACACAAATATCAATCAGTATGTAAATGGATCTGTTATTTGCTCTCCTATGTATCTAGTTACTTGTCAGTAGGAAATTTTAACGTATCGGTATAAATCTAAGTGTATCGGATTTTAACTAAAGCGACTAAGCGTATCGGCAGGCAGAGCAAGCGTATCGGGCCCGACATGCTAAAATGCTTTGGGGAAACCCATGAAATGACATATCTACCCAGCATGTCCCGGAGCACGTCATTGATGAAACACTGGAACACACTAGGACCCGAAGAAAGGTCATAAGGCATGACCCAGTATTCGAAGTGTCCAGTGGTGGTGCTAAAGGCAGTTTTCCCACTCGTCACCCTTCTTGATCCGGATCAAGTTGTGTGCACTGCGTAAGTCGACAGTGTTTCCCACAGAAATTTTGGAGACTATGGGGGCAGCCCATGGGGGGGGCACGTGTCCAGTTGAATTGCAGGGGTGCGCGGGGTTGTTTAGCCTACTAATACTACTAAACTAAGACTAACAAAGAACAAATTCGTTGGTATTGGTTATACACCTTGTATTTTATTTTAGCATGCTGCTACAGAGGGCAGTCCTACAAGAAGAACATATTACAGATAGCAACCAAACCAAAAATCCTACAATACTTCACACCCTGAACTCCTACAAAAAGTCCTACAAAACAAGGACTTCTAGCTCTGCTGTATGTCAAAAGTGACCCTGACAAATGCCTGCCCTATTTACAAAGACCACACCCTGCACTTGTGCATTTGATTTTTCTTGGCTTTGAGAGAAAAAAAAAAAGAGTTCGAGTGCCCTTTCATAATTTATATCTTCTGGTTGTGGCCCGTTAATGGAAATCCTCAAGCAGGCGGCCGGGTGCTCTCCTTGCAGTCTGTTACGAAGGTCTGTTTTGACCTAAAATGGCAAACAACTTGTTACTACAATGAGTCATGTGATTGTAGAGCTCACTCTGAAATATTTAACTGAAAGTGAGATTGAACTTAGGTGGGATTTGAGCATAAAAACAATGGGTAAATGTAAATTGAAATTCACATCACTGGTTTGCCTGCAGATGTCCTTACCCTGTTCATTGTGGAAAAGTCTCTTTCATAATTCACGCTCGACACCGGCACAACAAGGGCAATCACTGCCAAGTGGCTGAGTAATGGGTATATCTGCCCCCATTCATCGCATTCACTTGCTAGGAGTGTTATACCAATTTGACATCCTGACAAAGACAGCAAGCAGTTGATGTTAGGCCTACCTCAGTCACTACCTCTTCATCCTGAGGTGAATTTCGATCCCTCTTTTTGAAATAATTCAAAATGCTCATGATCTGAATTAACAAAAATTTAGCATCAGTTTAATAAGGATCGGAGATTTTCTGTTACAGCTGTTGCATCTACAATAAGGCTGGCATTGTCACCTGACATTCAACGCGTTGCATTAAGGCCTACGTTAGTGGAGAAACACTTCATCAGTAAATTTGAAAACGATCAAATTCGAGTCAAGAAGTTAATTTAATTAAGTAGGTAACTAACATTACATTCCCTTAATTATGTGGCCTAATAGCTTCACCTTTAGAAGGTAGCCTATTAGAAAAGGCTAAAAATAATTTGACGTCCTCCGTCTCACCAGTAACAAATCACGTTAAGGCTACTAGCACTAATTCTCAAAAGTGGCATCGAAGTTCGCTCTCTGTTAGAATAGACTACTTTTCCCTTTTAACATGTACATGCAGACCTAGATTAGTTTATCACTGCTGTCACTTCACGTCTCCATCACTTGGATAGACTGCGCACATACAATGTCAAGCGGGAAGCACTTCGCCGGTGAATTTGGAAACGACCTGATCCTGGTAGGATGATAAAGTTAATTTGACGAATTAGATAACTACATAGGTCTAACTAATATTGCCTCAAAATAGCCTACTGTTGCCTTACAGCAAAGGTAGATTTGCCAGTACAAAATGGACAAAGTAATTTTACTGAAACAATACACTTAATGTTATCCATCAATGTGCTCTCCATATGCCTATAAAGCACAATAGCGTAGCCTAAGTGTCATCTTCTCAATCGTGTCAAAGGCTACATAAAGTTGTATAAACTTACCTTAACATGTAGATGCAGACAGGATGTAGCTTATCAGAGTTGTCTCCTCACGCTGTCTCAGATAGGCAACGCAAGCAATGTCAGGCCGGGTGCGTCAGTGTCGCTGTGCGTGTGCGCGTGTGGGCGGGCGCGGACTGAGACTGTGTGTGGGAAACACTGGTCGAGTTTAGTGAATATTTTGGTGGTTCGTAGTTGTTCTAGTGCTGCTGGAACCAAGGGAAGAGGACACAGATACTTGACAGTGACCTGGTCTAGACCTCTAATCTATGCAGGGCTGCAGCCTGCCCCCACATTTCCCCATGAAAAAGAAACCAGCTGATGCGGGAGATTTGGACAGGCGAATATATCCCTGTTTGAGAGCCTCCTGTATATAATCCTCCATGGCAGCGTGTTCCTTCTGGGACAGGGGATAAATGCGACAGCAAGGCGGAGACATACCTGGTAGTAAGTCTATGGTGCAGTTGTAAGGTCTGTGCAGAGGTAGCCCGCAGGCCTTCCCCTTGCTGAAGACCTCAGAGAGGTTCCGATAGCAGTCAGACACATTTTCAATGGAGTTGGGTTGAGGGCTCTCCACAGAGGTGGAGGCTACTTGGACCTGAGGATGGGAAAGGCAGCTCTGGAAGCAGGTAGGTGACCATTGGAGAATTTCTTTGTGTTGCCAGGAGATGAGAGGGTCATGGAGTTGCAGCCAGGGATACCCGAGAATAATGTCATGATTAACGGTTGACGTAACATAGAGAGATATGAGCTCTTTGTGTAATGCTGCAACCTGGATTTGCAAAGGTTGGATGCGTGAAGTGACCAGTCCGTCACCTATTGGTCCTCCATCAATGGATTGTACGTGGACTGCGCAGCAGGGTGACGGGAAGGTTGAGCTCTTGCACGATGGCTTGACTGATAAAGTTTCCCTCTGCCCCTGAATCTATGAAAGCAGATAATGTGTGAGTAGAGGATGCAACTTTCAGTATCACTGGTAACTGGAAAGACTTGGAGGAGAGCTTTGTGGAGGACACGGGTTGTTCGGTTGGGTTCTCGCGGGCTGGTCGGATAGTTCCGGATGTTATGTTCAGAGCTCCCGCAGTAGAAACACAACCCCTCCTTGCGTCATCTAGCTCACTCAGCACGGGTTAATCTAGTACGGGACACCGCCATTGGTGCATTGTCCTCCGACGGTTTGCTCGCCACTCTTGTTCCAGTTTGCAGTTGCCCAGCGGAGTGCTTTGCCAGTGAGAAAAGACAAGAATTTAGCGATCTTATGCTTCTCAGATAGGCTGGGCATAGTGGTGAAATATAAAGAACATTGTAACAGGAAACCTTTACATGCACTGACATCTCCAGCGAACTTCTCTGGAGTGGGGAGTTGCAACACCGGATTGGAAAGAGACTCGGGGCGCGCTAGGAGGGCCTGCGACATCACTGTTGCAAGCTGAGCCATCCGAGTGTTGAGATTGGCAAGCGTCTGCTGATGTTCTCCTAGCAAACGCCCCTGCACGTTTAAAGCAGTCTGTTTGGACCCCTCCTCTACATCCATGTCTGTGAAGTATCCTGTACGGATGCAGACACCTATGGTTGTACACACAGAGGAAGACAGATTGCAGAAAGTCATCAAAGCCAAATCGAGAAGCGGGAATCAGTAAACTAGTGAGGGTTGGGCGATTGGCAAACAACATAGTATAGGAGTGACACAGCAAGAAACAAGAAGAAAGTAGCAAGGGCCAGAATCAGAATAAGCAGCCAGAAAGGTACAAGGCCTTGGTATGTACTGAGAGCAGAATGATACTTCACAAAGGTGTGTTGGAGAGGTGAGCTTATATAGAGGGACAGGTGATTGAGGAAATGACAGTCAGCTGTGATTCAGTAGGAGGGTGCTGTGTGTTATGGGAGTTGTAGTTCGGAGAGTCCATGTTTGTAGTCTGTTGAGCTTCAGCGGGTTTACTGACAATGTTGTAAACTTGTAATCTACATGTCATCTGTAGAACTGCAGAAAAAAGGATTTTAAAATATAAACGTACTAAAATAGTGCCAAATAATATCTTGCTCCTAACTTCCAGTCCTACAGCCTCATAATATTGCATATCAACTTTAAAAAACTAACAATCATTTGAGGGAAGATTATGAATTTTACATTTCTTCCAAATTTGAAATTTGCACATTTATCATGTGTTGTAAAATGTATAAATATAAAATAATTCAAGAAAGTATTGTGTATTTAAGTAAATGCTTTCTTTAAAAAGTGAAAAGTACAGCTCTAGCCGAGAAAGTTCGAGCACTTGTCTGTGTGTGTGTAAAATCTCAGTGGATTGTCTTCACATTTTGTCTTATCACATTTGATGTGTTTCTAGTATATTCAATATGTTTAATGGTTTGTTTCCTTGAAGGACGTGTGTTGCGTCCAGCCCGGCAGGAGACTCTAGAGCGTATAAAGGCTGATCAGCCCGACATGAGCACCCCAAGGTAACTATTCAAAAAACACTGAATGAGTCATCTTTAATTTGTCATTATTAATTTATCTGCAGTCAACATTGGATTACTGTGTGTATACTTTATCCCTCAATTAACTTGATTTCTCTAACTCTGACTCTCTGTAGTTGCTATGTTGAATCTCGGTGGCTGACTGAGTATGCGGAAAAATATTGTCATCGCCTACCTCATCCTCCGAAAGAAACTGCACGTGTTTTTCCCTCAACATTCGAGACCACACCTACATCTCTGTTTGCAGACAAGTATCGACGCACCGAATATGAGACCGCCTATGGTAGTAAGGTAATATAAAACTCTGTGTTAATCACAAAATATCAGATACGGTAGTAGTTACAATGATTTCCGGATCAACTTGCTTCATACTAGTACAAGTATATCAGGGACTAAGAGCTATACAACTAAAATTATCTTGGAGAAGAGAAAACTACACGTTAGGGTTTTTTTTTTGTAATTAGTGCTCATTTAAGTGCTTGATGAAACACATACCTGGTTCAGCTCAGGACAGAATTATGATAGTTATGATAATAGTTTAATTATCATTAAATGATAATTATTTCATTGTTTACCTAAATGAAACTGTGTAGGGTATTGGGTCCCATGAATCGGGCCAAATGGGTGAATTACCTTCTATATTATAGGAAATTATAATACTTGAATACTTGCAGTCAATCTTTTGTAACTCTGTACCATAACTCTTTTCAACAGTACCGCACTCGTAATTTCAACATTACTCTGTATCGGCAGCTCCACGGAACAGCTTAAAGGGTATGTCCTCAGAACTCACAACAACAGTACAGTAGCACAGTATTATAGGCTTTCATAACGGTCTACAAATTCATGACCTTTTATAACATTATATCCTAGCCAATTATAAACATGACTTTGCTAGAAGCTTACCCTTACACTTTAACACAGCTTGCTGCGGTTTTCCTGCTAGCATCTAGCTAGTGCTATATAGCTACACAAATTACATAGCATAGCACAATTTACACAAACAGTTAATCAGTTCACTTGTTAAGTCTGAAATCAATAACAAAACACCCCTTCAGTATTGACTGATTCGGGCTGATGTCATTTCCAAAAGGCTACCACTTGGCAACCAAGATGGGAGGTGAAAACATTCCAGTCATTTTCGTTGGCAGTCAGTGTTTATTTAGCAATTTCGCGATGGATATATATCTTGAATCAATCAGAAACATTAAGGCATTTGTAAATATACAAATTATAATTGTAATTTAGAGATTGTTTATATCAATACTAGAGCAAATTAGAGTCATCATGTCCTATACATTGAAACGTTGACCTGGGAAGCCAGGGAACGATAAGACAAGAAATTAGAAGTCTTGCATTTGAAGTCATATTCATATCCCAGCTAATAAATGGATTAACAGTTTGACACAGTGGTCTGAGCTATATAACTAACTTCTCAATACTGCAGGTAAGAGATTTTAGTTACATTTTAAGAACTTTAGACTAATGTTAGGCAAATAGACAGCTAAAATATAGTTCTACTATGTAGTCTATAGACATAAATTATAGTCTGTAGATATGTAGTCTATAGTAAATAATTAAATCTTAATATTAAAACTTTATTTCCTATTTTCTGGGTGTGTATACAAAGGAGGCTATGAAAAACAGAAAGAGCTTAGATGCAACTAATTTCTTCCTTTCTGGCTGGTTGCAGATAGTATACTATATGAAGACAAGTCACTGTTTTCTAATGAGGGCCGATGTCTTGCCATCCCAGAGAACCAATGACAGTCCACATCAGCCATGGGTTGCTGTTAGTGACATTGTGGTATTGTGTTGGCTGGACATTGTAACTCTATGGCAGGGTAAGTGGCCACACTTTAAAGACTTTCTCAAATGAAGTTTGAACTGTAAGAATGGTACTGCACTAACTTAATTTATGCACTTGAAGGGACTTAAAATTACTGATACTGTAGGTTAGCGACCACATGTATATATTTTTCTAATATAGCCTTACTAAGATTAAAATATTGATGACATACATTCAGGAACATGCATTATTATTATTCTTTCCTGTTAGGGGTTGCCACAGTGGATCTGTTCCGCATATTTGATTTGACATAGGTTTACACCGGATGCCCTTCCTGATGCACCCCTCCAAAATCTATCCAGGCTTGGGACCAGCACTAAATATGCACTAGCTTGTGCAACCCCAGTCGCTGGGTATTTTACTTAATCTGCATGTCTTTGAACTGTGGGAAGAAACCGCGGCACCCAGAGGAAACCCACACAGACAGAACCTGCAAACTCCACACAGAAAGGCCCCCTTTGGCCATGAAATTCGAACCCGGAACCTTCTTGCTGTGAGGCAACAGTGCTAACCACTGCACCACCGTGCTGCCCCATTCAGGAACATAGCCTTAATTGTACGTGTATGTATACATATAGGTAAGGTGAGTTAGCTTCCATGTGTAATTAGACATATATATTTATGTACAGGATGGACAAAGTATAAGTTTAAAATTTCTCTGTTACAGGCTCGGAGAATCTTGCTCTCATGTTGCAGCCCTAATTTTTAAAGTGGAAGCAGCTGGATGAAATGGTTATACTAAGCAAGCCAGCACTGAGCTTCCATGTAAGTGGAATAATGAGTTCGTAAAGATGAACACTCCAGCCCCCATTTCAGATATTGAATTCTATTAAGCTGAGACAATAGCCCAAAAAAACAAAAGAGCAAGAAAGAATTTGACTCCACTTCCAAAAGCCACAGAAGAACAACAGCACAGATTTCTAACTGCCTTATTAATGCTCTCGAGTTATCCCATTTAGGGTTGATGATTTTCTGTTTCAGAAAATTGCCAATTCTATTTTGTGATTTTAGCAATTCTGTTTTTGTGTGGGGGGGTTGTCCCCCCCGGTAATAAGAGCTGGGAAACGTTTCCATGTACCAATGATACAGTTTTGGACTTCTGAAATCCATTTAAAAAAAAAAAAACTTGAGTAATAAATTTTTATTCAGTTTCTACATAATTAGACTTTCAGGTTCAAATTGGGAGGTTTGTTTTCACAATGGACATGGTTTCAAGGCAGGTTTGTTTTCACAATGGACATGGTTTTACTACATTAGGGAAAATGAAAAAGCTGTATGCTTGTGTTGTTCTGCCATTCAGAAGAACCTTGTCAGTGTAGACAAGATGAGGCGATAGAAACTTTGTGAAAGGTGGGTTTAGCAACTGGCATATGGATTGTGCATATAATTTAGCAAGTTATGTTCTTTCTTGTTTCTGTCACAGATCCTGTAGTGTGACATGTTTTACTGAGAGCAAGAGGACGTCTCTAGTGCGGAGCTGGCGTTTTGGAGTGCATTCTGCAGTGAAAATCTGTTTGCAAAGCTGTGACCTGTTTACAGTTGCTTGTTAATGTTTTCTGTTGGTGTGTATGTGTGTTATGAATGTCAATTGTTCTATTGCTGCCAGTATCGGCTGTGCCTTATTCAATAAATAAATCTATTACTGATGAAGAATAAACCTGCATTTCATGTGTGAATTGTTCACTGGCTAAATATGGTTGTTGTCATTGTCGTCTCCTTCTGTCTTGAAAGATAATAGACTGCGCCGGAGATGTCAGATTGCTGCATTGGAGCAGCGTTTACAGTGACTGTAAAGTACAATTCTTTAGTGGCAATCTTTGCCAGTTGCTTCATATGTATGCTGTTGGTAGCAGTGGTGTGGAGCATGCTCTTGCTCTTCGTCATTCCCTTCTGTTGTACCACAGCTGTTCCCTCCTGGTCTCAGCTCTCTTAACACCTGTCTGGACAATACGACACCAGTTGCTGCGATCAAATGCAGCTGTTTCCCGTGAGTCAAGTTTGGTTTTGGCAGACTTCATGTCCCTCTTGCACACTTCCTTATAATGCAGCATTGGACAGCCAACTGGTCTTGAGCCTGATGCTAGTTTGCAATAGAGGACATCCTTCCTCCATGCGACAGACATGGCCGAACCATTGGAGGCATCTCTGGGATAGCAGTGCAAACACACTTGGAGTGTTCACCTGTTCGAGGACATCCTTGTTAGGTGCAATGTCCTGCCAGGATATACTCAAGATGTGTCGCAGGCAACGCAGAAAGAAGCTGTTGAGGTGATGTTCCTGTCTGGCATTAGCATGGGTGCAAGTTTTCCGGCATGTGCCGGAAGCTCCGTTTTTTTCGGTTCTGAAAAAGTCATTTTTCCAAATCGTGTAAATCCGTTGAGATTTTCAGGGGGGTGGCCCTCTCACTGTCTCACTCTCAGCATATTACCGGGTTACCGTGGTACAGTCTCTGCATGAGACAAATCTTTTCATCTTGTCTTTGCCACAAACCTCATTCAATTTATACGCCGCTCACCAACTAGCCCGTTGTTTCACGGTGTTATACATGTGTGATATCATGTTTCACGCATGTAGCACGTTGTTCGACCAAATCAACACCGCTATTCCCATGAGTCGCCGTTTCTTTTGGTGCAAGTTAGAACAGTGCTTTTGATTGGCTCACTGTTAACTGCCATCCAATGAAACTTCAGCTTTTATAATAAGCCTTATTTCGCTTCCCTCCCTTGCGACAGATCCAAGTGCTTTGCTTCTGGTTGCTGATCAAAATATGTCAAAATGAAGTTTTTATCAGAAGGCCCCAATACAAAAAAATTAGAAAAGACATCTAGAAATAAATTGAGATGGGAATGGTGAAGCGAGTATGACAAAAACGGTGACAAATAGGGAATATGGCTGAGAAAACCGGACGTCCCGGGAGTTGCGTATTGTGACTGCTGTTCAAAGACTATCAAGTATGGCTCCAGCGGGAAGAAGGGACTTAAAAGTCACGCCGATGAGACTAATCACTTTTCTGATTTTTGTGCTATGTAGTAATAAGTGAATTCAAAACATTTATTGGTGATTTTAAATTGTCATCTGATATTGTGTGATGTGCAAATGCAATGTGCTTTCTTCTAGAATTGAAATTTTTCATCACAAGTATCTGCTTTTATAAACTTTTTTTTTTTTACATTTGATTACCTTTCAATTATTAAATAAAAGTAAGGTAGGTCTTGAAATAAGTTTGTTAGCTTTTTTATCATCTTTTCTAATGTGGTTGTTAGGTTGAAACTCATTTGTAGTCAGTAATGGATTATAAAATATAGATATTTTTGTATATGGAAAAAGCTGAATCTTGTTATTTGCTAAAATCCAGGAGTTTCTGAGGACATCAAGACGTGGCCCCTTATTTTAACTCAAGCTGTGTATATATTGTAAAAAAGGTATCACAGCAAAAGCATACTAAAAATGGTTGTTTCAACATTTAAATTAGTAGTTGCTAGATGTTTTGAAATATCAAGCCTTGTACTTGAAATATTGTTATTTCAGATGAATTGATGAAATGTATTAAACATTTGATGTGAATATGCAAATCATATAACTATTAATATTATAAATGTTTGCATGAGATTGCATGAGAGACAACCATTTTAACTTGTAATTTAAATTTTTTTTTAGCCCTAAGGGGGGCTCACCCCCCTTTGTAAACACCCACCCCCCACCCCCTGCATGGCTGCGTCATGCACGTTTGACTTTGTCAGACTTTTCAGGTTTTTGAAAATTTTATACTTGCACCCATGCATTAGGCACAGGGAAGCCATGGCCTAATGGTTAGAGAAGCAGCTTTGGGATGAAAAGATCACTGGTTTGATTCCCTGGACCAGCAGGAATGGCTGTAAGTGCCTATAAGCAAGGCACTTGACCCCCAACTACTCCCCAGGCTGCTCTGGGTATGTTGTATGTCACTGTGGATAAAAGCGTTGACTAAATGCCATTAATGTAATGCATAAGCTATCCAGGTTTTGTTGACACAGTGTAGGGTGTGTACACCAAGATCTTGGTTTTTGTGGTCAGCTTCTTGTTTTCCCACATGCTTTTGGACAGTTTTGACATAGCAGATGCTGCTTTGCTGAGCTCAGCCTCAGGGGACAGGTCACTGGAGATTGTAGAACCAAGGTAAGTGAAGTTTTCGGCCACCTCCAAGGCAGTGGCGGCTGGTAGTCTTTCAAACGGGGAGGCTGGTCGGTTACGATGTTTCCAGATTTTAAAAGAAAAAACATCAATTTTGCCCATACTCTTGCCTCTGATCTGGCTGATTGTTGGCAGGGTCACAAACTGTGAAATAACAGGTTCTTTTGGCCCATTAGCCTACTGTCCAATACATGATGGTGGTGTTGGGGGGGGTATATTTTAATATTTTATATTTTAAAATTGTGGCATGTTGTTTAAAAATTGACCTCGGCTGTGTTTTTGTTTAAAAATGTTTTCCAAATTGTAGCTGTGTTTAATTCATATCCAGAAAAATATATATTCCAATATAATATACTCAGCATAAACATTTTAAATAGATTCTATATTTTTGGTCCATCCATGACATATTACTAAAGTAGCCTATTTACTGTTGTTGATGTGGGTCACTTGCTGTTAGCCAATTCACTTTCTCGTACCAGGAGAGCTGAAAGGAACGAGTATTATTCCCTACCTTTTTCACCAAGTCAATTTGAGGCGTTGGTCTACCCTGCTCTTTAATTTTAATTTTTTCCTCGAAAGGAAGACTGGCAAATGGCTTCGCCAAAATTAAATCAGCAATGCTTGGCATCCGTGCGCAGCTTTCTTGCTAGCTGACTAGCCCCCTCAAGTTCAAGTTCAGTCACTCAAATAAACGAAATTTCTGGAACTAAGATAGCAAACTTGACAACACTATATTTACACTTTATTTACAATGAAAATATGTACAAACTAAAAAAGCTGGTAGAAACTGTATGTAATGAATGAAATCGAAATGTAAGCTGATCTCTTACAATACACCACAGCACTTGCGAATCCGCATGGGACTGAACTGATGTTGCCAGATACTGCTGACGTTATCCAGCCCAAAATATGTTCAAAACCCACCAAAAAACACTTAAAACCGCCCAATCTGGCAACACTGTACTGCTGCCTGTCTATAGTTGAAACGAGCTGTCAATCAAAGAAAATATCCGGCCGCTTTCACCAATCACCAGTCTCCTCGCGGAAAGCATTGCCATGTCCCTCCCATGTGAGGCTTGGAGTCCGTGGGCGGGCATTTTCGCAGTATTTGTCCAATAACCGTCTTGCATTTTGAGATTGAAAAGCGCATAGCTCCCAAATGCCATTGAAGTCCATTGAGGCTGGGAGTCCGTGAGACTCCGTGGGCGGGCATTTTCGCAGTATTTGTCCAATAATCATCTTGCATTTTGAGATTGACAAGCACATAGCTCCCAGTCCACTGAGGCTGGGCTGCATCGCGCTGTCATGAGGGGGAAAAACTCATGCACACATTAGGCGAACTGGGGAAAGTTATAACGGAATGATTTCGCACTGTAGTTGGGTTGAGCACATATATTTCTATGATTCTGGATCTGAAATAGCAGTGTTATAAGGTTGGCTTATAACATAAGCCTAGCACAATTCATCCTACACGATGTTCATCATTTTTAGAGGAGGCTGAGCCTCCCTCGTTGTCTTAGAGCAATCGCCCGTGCTCCAAGGTGTAGTCCCCTATGGAGTTGCTAGGCACTTTGCTAATATCCTGACCCATCACGTTTGTTTTCTTCAGGCAGACTTTAAGACCAAATTCTTTGCAGGCATAAGCCAGATGGTTGATGAACCTCTGAAGTCCTTGCTGTGTGTGGGAGGCCAGGGCAGCATTGTCAGCAAAAAGCGTTTCTCTGAGCATGACCAGGCAGACTTTGGCCTTGGCTTGGAGGTGGGAGAGATTGAACAGCTTGCCATGTGAATGTGTGTGGAGGAACACACCATTTTCTGATGCACTGAAGATGTAAGCTAACAGCAGGAAGAAAAAGATTCAAAAGAGGGTTTACTCTTGTAACCTTTTCCATGACTGGCTATAGCTGTAAGGCTGCAGAGGTTTGAAATCAGGGTTTGCCTTCCCCTAGATGAGCTGCCTTCCCAGGTGTGTGCCTTCTATTTTAAGCAACTGGTTTTACAGCACTAGAGATCTGCCTTCGTCCCTTCTCCTGTCAGTAGAAGCAGTTCCACCGGGCTAAGAAGCTAAGCCCCACGCACAGGCCAGGAATTGGACTTGGTCGTCAGAGGCTTTTGGAGATGCACGCCATGTGGGAGCACTTTATAGATCAAGTAACATGATTGGGTATAAAAAGAGCATCCCAGAGAGGCTGAGTCAGAAGTAAAGATGGGGAGGGGTTCACTGCTCTGTGAAAGACTGCATGGGCAAACAGTGTAACAATTTAAGAATGACGTTTCTCAATGTAAAATTGCAAAGAATTTGGGGATCACATCATCTATGGTACATAATATCATTAAAAGATTCAGAGAATCTGGGGAAATCTCTGTGTGCAAGAGACAAGGCTGAAAACTGACATTGGATGCCTGTGATCTTCAGGCCATCAGGAGACACTGCATTAAAAGCAAACATGTGTCTGTAGTGGAAAATCACTGTATGGGCTCAGGAACACTTCAGAAAACCATCATCTGTGAAAACAGTTAATTACTGCATCTACAAATGCAAGTTAAAACCAGAAATAAACAATATTCAGAAACACCACCACCACCTCTGGGCCCAAGCTCTTTTACAAGGGACTGAGGTGAAGTGGAAAACTGTCCCGAGGTCTGACAAATCAAAAGTAGAGATTCTTTTCAGAAATTATGGACACCATGTCCTCCAGGCTAAAGAGGAGAGGGACCATCTGGCTTATCATCAGTGCACAGTTCAAAAGCCAACATCTGTGATGGCATGAGGGTGCATTAGTGAATATGATATGGGTAGCTTCTCTGGACTGTGACCTTGTTGTAGTGTAGCAGCTTGTGTGCCCCTATGAGCTCGAGAGCTTATGCCGGCGGAGGTCCAGTAGGACCTACCGGACTTGGTCTTAGAGGAGAGGTCTGATGAACAACAGTCCATTTTTGGGTCCATTATGGAGAAAAGGTACTGGGCAAGCTACCTTAGGGCATAGAGACACCAACATATCGGAAGTTGGAACGGCCAGCTTGCCTGAGTCAGACCAAGCCAAGGTTCAGCCCTCTGACTCAAATGGTGAATGTCACCTTTGACCGCTTCTCTCCAGTACTGCACCTGGTGATTTGTGTCTCCCTGTGAGTCCACTGTTTGTGTTTCTGGAAGAAGGGCGCAAGTACAGAAGTTGGGCAACCTACTTGCTAGCTGCAGCGAGGTCAGCACCCTTACTGCAGCGAACTTTTTCAAACCCACTACAGATTCTTCAATTACAACATTGCTACAGCGTCAAGAAAACGGGAAGGACCACTGCAGGAGTTATGGGGCAGGGTCAAAGCCTACGGGACCCCCCACACCTGAAAGTCCCAAATGCCATTGCAAATACATCTCTTGGATTAAGATTGCATCTTGGAATGTAAGAATCATGTCTGATACCTCCTCATCCAAACAGCATGCTCCTGAGCGATGTTCAGCTCTTATTGCATCTAAGCTACAAAGACTGTGCATTGACATCGCAGGTCTAAGTGAGTGTTGCATCCCTGGTACAGGTGAATTCACCAAGGGTGATTACACATTCATCTACTCAGGAAGGGACAGCAACCAGCCGAAGCAGGAGGGCGTCGCGATTGTGATGAAATCCCACCTCAGACCAGCAGTAGTTTCTTGGGAAGCTATCAACTCACGAATAGCCACCATGCATATCCTGCTGACTAAAAACTGTCACGCTACCATTATCACTGTATATGCATCAACCTTTAAGAGACCAATTGAGGAGAAGACACTCTTCTATGAGCAGCTAACCTCAGTACTTGCAGACGTACCACCCGCTGACAGGCTCTTCCTCCTGGGCGACTTTAACGCAAGAGTTGGTACCAATACCGATGCCTGGCCAAACGTAATTGGGCCGTATAGCCTTGGTGAGGAAAACGCCCAAGGCGTCACACTACTAGAACTCTGCACAAGATTTGATTTTGCGATCTCAAACACCCTGTTCTTGAACCATGATATCCATAAGGGTATGTGGAAACGCCCTCACTCACAGAGATGACACATGATTGACTACATCATCGTCAGACAGCATTACCAGAGTGACCTAGCAGACTCAAGGGTCTGCCACAGTGCAGACTGTTGGATCGACCACAGGATGGTCTGTGCTAGGCTCAATCTGCGTTTTCACATCTCCACCCAATGCAGACGCAAGAAAACACTTCTCTGCCTAAATATGGTATGCCTAAACCTACCTAAGGTCAGACAGGAGTTTGAGGCTGCCATCAACTCGAAGATGCCAGACATTGGGGGCGTCGTGGCTCAGGTGGTTAAGGCGCCATACCATGAATGCGGGCGACCCGGGTTCGATTCCGGCCCGAGGTCATTTCCCGATCCCTTCCCGTCTCTCTCTCTCCCGCTCATTTCCTGTCTCTACACTGTCCTATCCAATAAAGGTGCAAAAAGCCCAAAAAAAATATCTTTAAGAAGATGCCAGACATTGACTCTGACGACCTGGAGGGTCTCTGGTATCAAACCAAGTCTACCCTGTAAAACACCGCCAAAGAAACCCTTGGTCTACAAACGAAAAGACACCAGGTCTGGTTTGATGAGAACAACACCATAATTCAACAGCTGCTGGAATGGAAACGGGAATGCTTCAGAGCTGTGCTTCAAAACCTAACACCTCACAATCACCAGCGTTACTGGGAAGCCCATAACCTCTGTCAACGTGAACTCCGCCACATGCAATATCAGTGGTGGCTTGACAGAGCTGCCAAGATCGAGTCCCATGTGCAGTGCCATGACTCCAGGAGCCCCTTTGAAGCTGTTAGATTGCTTCCTCAATGGAAGTCTGGTGGCACCAGCCCAGTCAATGCAGCAGATGGAGCTCGTCTCACTAAAAAGCAAGATATCTTGGCTTGGTGGAGAGAGCACTTCAGCACCCTCCTCAGCCAACACGGGACGGCAGATATATCGGTCCTAGATGACATCTCTCAAGCCGAGATAATACATGAATTCAAGCTGGCTCCAACACTCACAAGTCAGGGAAAGCACTGGGTCCAGACACCATCTCTAGCGAAGTCCTCAAAGCAGGGGGTCCACAACTTGTTAGCAAACTCCACAAGCTTCTTCTGATTATCTGGGAAGAAGAGCATGTCCCCAATGACTTCAAGAATGGCATAATCAAGCTTTTCAAAAAGAAATGCTGTTACACCTGTGAAAACTACTGTGGCATAACACTTCTGGCTGTTGTTGGTAAACTATATGCCCGAGTTATTCTAAACCGAATATGGCCTTGGATTGCTTCATACATACCAGAGGTACAGTGTAGTTTCCAACCTGGTCATTCCATGACAGACATGATGTTCACTCTCAGACAGTTGTTGGGAAAATGCCGTGAACAGCATCAAGAACTTCACCTCATCTTTGTTGATCTAGTTAAAGCGTTCGACACTGTGGACAGGGACCTAGTCTGGCAACCGCTGCTGCGAGTCGGGATACCAGCGAAGCTAGTAAACATCATTAGCAGCTTCCACAATGGCATGGTAGTGCAAGTACTCATGGATGGTGAAATGATGCCACCTTTCAAGGTCTCGTCGGGACTAAGGCAAGGGTGCATACTGGCCCCTACATTGTTCATCCTTTTCTTCTCCTTCGTTGTGCACCATGCTCATAAATCCATGGAGAATGCTGGGATAGACATCAAGTGCAAGCTTGATGGTGAGCTGCTCAACCTTAGGTGCCTGAAAACCAAATCAGCCAAGACCACCAGACTGGATGACTTCCTGTACGCTGACGATGACGCCTTCTGTGCCAAAACAGCAGAGTCATTTCAAAGTGTAGCAGAGGTCCTCAACGCTGCCTGCAATGACTGGGGACTCACCATCATCAGATCAAAAACAGAAGTGATGCACTGCCAATGTGATGACCCCCTCCTTTCACCATAGATAATCACAAACTTACCCGAGTGCACAGCTTTACATACCTTGGCGGAGAACTTTCTGAAGATGCCTCTCTTGACGACGAAATCAAAAGACTACTTGCCAGGGGAGCAGCTGCTTTCCACTCACTAACCACCAGATGTTGGAACCATAAAGGTCTTTCGCTTGCCACAAAAGTCACAGTATACAAAGCTCTGGTCCTACCATGTTTGCTCTACGGTAGTGAAACATGGTGCACACTCATGCATCATGTGCACCTACTAGAAATGTTCCATCAAAGATCACTAAGACAAATCCTTAAGATCAAGTGGTGGCACAAGGTGACCAATGTTGAAGTGCTGAGAAGGGTTAGCTCCACAACCATAGAGACCATGATCTGCGGCAATCACTTAAGGTGGCTCGGCCACGTTTGTCGGATGCCAGACTACCGACTGCCGAAGCAGCTCCTCTTCAGTGAGTTAGCTCATGGAAATAGACTGCGCGGCCAACCAAAGAAAAGGTGGAAAGACTATTAAAGAGGACATCAAGATCTTTGATCTGGAGAATGATTGGCATAACTTAATGGCCAACCGTCCCACCTGGAGGCACCACATAGCCAATGGCAAGCTTCTGTGTGAACAGAGACTTCAACGGCAAGCTGAGGAGCGGTGCACCCGACGACATCGAGTCCCCCATCGTTAGTATTGATGGGGACCGTAAGTAAGTAATGGGTAGCTTGTACATCTGGGAAGGAATCATTAATGCTCAATGATGTATATACACGTTTCAGAGCAAAATGTTGCCATCCAGACAAAATCTTTTTCAGGGAAGGCCTTCCTTCTTTCAGCAAGACAATGCCAAACTGCTTTCAGCACAGTGGTGTAGTGGTTAGCACTGTTGCCTCACAGCAAGAAGGCTCTGGGTTCAAGCCCAGCAGCCGACGGGGGCCTTTCTGTATGGAGTTTGCATGTTCTCCCCATGTCTGCGTGGGTTTCCTCCAGGTGCTCCGGTTTCCCCCACAGTTCAAAGATATGTGATTAGGTTAACATGAGGTGGCCTTGGGCTGAAGTGCCCTTGAGCAAGACACCTAACCCCTAACTGCTCCCCAGGCACTGTAGCATGGCTGCCCACTGCTCTGGGTATGTGTGTGTGCTCATTGTTCACGTGTGTGCATGTATGTGTTCACTGCTTCAGATGGGTTAAATGCAGAGGACAAATTTCACTGTGCTTGAGTGTGCATGTGACAAAGGCGGCTTCTTCTTCTTTCTGGACATATTAAAACTGCATGGCTCTGTAGTAAAAGAGTCAGGGTGCTACTGCCTGCGGTTCAGACCTGTCTCCCATTTAAAACATTTGGTGCATTACGAAGCACAAACTATGACCAAGGAGACTCCGAGCTGTTGAGCAAATGAAATTATATATCAGGCAAGAATGGGACAACATTCCTCTTTCAAAACCACAGCAATTGAGAAAATCCTCAGTTCCCAAACCTTTACAGTGTGTTGCTAAAAGTAGAGGTGATGCAACACAGTGGTAAACATGCTATGTCCCAACTTTTTCAAAGGATGATGCTGACATCAAATTCAAAATGAGCGCATATTTAAAAAAAAAAATTTTTCTTCTCGGTTTCAACATTTGATATGTTATCTTTGTACTATTTTCAGTGAAATATAGGTTTTCCATCATTTGCAAATTTTCCTCATTCTGTTTTTATTTACAGTTTACAGTGTCCCAACTTTTTTTGGAATTGGGGTTGTACATTACAAGTAGGTTAAAGTGAGTCTGTAGCTGACCAAATTGTCCCTGAACTGCGTGACATGACCTTAGGCCACGTGGCTAATTTGGTTACATTCTGCTATTGACCAATGAAATTTCAAATATTTGACACCTTCATCTTAAGATTTGTTTGATCGAAAGTCTTTATGGAGTGTATAATTAGAAAACACTTAGGTATTAATACCATTACTCACTTTTTTTTTTTGTTCAGACCTATTTATTTATTTCAGGCCTATTTATTTATTTCACCCCTTATTTCTTGCAAAATAAGACCTACACCACTTGATGTTGTCAAGTTGTCAGGTTGACGTTGTCACCTGGAGTTGCCAAGGGTGAGCGGCACCGGGCAGGGTGCCGCTCACTGGGGGGCTATTGGTAGCCCCCCAGTTTGGCACACTAACATTGGAGTTCTCCCCAGTGAATGAGAGGGTTGTTTCCCTGCACATTCAGGTCAGGGAACGGTTGCTGACTATATCATTTGCGCTTATGCACCAAATGGTAGTTCGAAGTACCCGGCCTTCTTGGAGTCCTTGAGTGGGGTGCTAGACAGTGCACCACGAGGGGACTCCATTGTTTTACTGAGGGACTTCAATGCTCACATGGGCAATGGCAGTGAGACCTGGAGGGGTGTGATTGGGAGGAACGGCCTGCCTGATCTGAACCAGAGTGGTGTTCAGTTGTTGGACTTTTGTGCCATGCACAGTTTGGCCATAATGAACACTATGTTTGAGCATAAGGGTGTCCATAAGCGCATGTGGCACAAGGACACCCTAGGCCGCAGATTGACGATTGACTTTGTAGTCGTTTCATCTGATCCATGACTGTATGTCTTGGACACTCGGGTGAAGAGAGGAGCAGAGCTGTCAACTGATCACTACCTGATGGCAAGCTGAATCAGATGGCGAGGGAGGAGGCCGGACAGACCAGGCAGGCCAAAACAAGTAGTGAGGGTATGCTGGGAATGTCTGGCGGAGGCTCCCGTCCATTGGCTCTTCAACCGTCACATCTGGCAGAGCTTCAACTGCATACCAGGAGAGGATGGGGACATTGAGTCCGAGTGGACCATGTTCCACACCTCCATTGCTGAGGCGGCCATGCAGAGCTGTGGCTGCAAGGTTGTTGGTGCCTGTCGTGGCGGTAATCCCCGAACCCGCTGGTGGACACCTGTGGTTAGGGGAGCCATCAAGCTGAAGGAGTCCTATCGGGCTTGGTTAGCCTGTGGGTCTCCAGAGGCAGCTGACAGATACCGACAGGCCAAGCGGAATGCGGCTCTGGCAGTCACTGAAGCAAAAACTCGGGTGTGGGAGGAGTTCAAAGAGGCCATGGAAAGTGACTTTCAGTCGGCCTCGAAGAGATTCTGGCAAACTGTCCGGTGACTCAGGAAAGGAAAACAGTGCTCTGTCCCTACTGTTTACAGCGAGGATGGAGTGCTGTTGACCTCAACTGGGGACATCATCCAACGGTGGAAGGAATACTTTGAGGATCTCCTCAATCCTACCTTCATACAGGAAGGGACAGAGCAGACTATACTTTCTTAGGAGGCTGCAGTCCTTTAACATCTGCAGGAAACTCCTGTGGATGTTCTGTCAGTCTGTGGTCGCCAGTGTCCTGTTTTACACCGTGGTGTGCTGGGGGGGCAGCACATCCAAGAAGGACACATCCAGGCTGGACAAACTGATCAGGTGGGCCGGCTCTGTGGTCGGCATGAAGCTGGACTCTCTGGTGACGGTGGCAGAGAAGAGGTCTATGGACAAACTACTGAACATCATGGACGATGCCAGTCACCCTCTGCACACCGTCATCAGCAGCCAGAGGAGCCTGTTCAGTGACAGAATGCTCCTTCCCAAGTGCAGGACGAACAGACTCAAAAACTCCTTTGTCCCTCACGCCATCAGATTGTACAACTCCTCTCTGGGGGGGAGGAGGGGTAACAGGAGGACAGAGGACGGGAAGGAGCAGTAGCATAGCCTAACAATAAGCAATACCGGACAATGTGCAATATAATGTGCAATATCTTTCCTGCTCCCCCCCCCACACACCCTAACCCCACTTCTCCCCCCTTTCCCCCCCCCCTCTTCCCCATATCTTATTCTTTTATATTTGTATATGTAAATACTTAATTTATTTTAATTTATCTAGAAGTTTTCTCTATTTCTTTTCTCTGTTTATCTGTAATGATGCTGCTGGAATCTTAATTTCCCTGAGGGAACCCTCCCAAAGGGATCAATAAAGTTTTATCTAATCTAATCTCTAATCTAATGTTGTCCGAGGAGGACGCAGAGTCTGAGGGTGCTTGGGAGGACTCACCTATCACAGGAGCTGAGGTTGCCGAGGTGGTTAAAAAGCTCCTCGGTGGCCGGGCTCCAGGGGTGGATGAGATTCATCCTGAGTTCCTGAAGGCACTGGATGTTGTTGGGCTGTCTTGGCTGACACGCCTCTTCAACATTGAGTGGAGGTCGGGGACAGTGCCTCGGGATTGGCAGACCTATAGGGGGATCACACTTCTCAGCCTCCCTGGGAAAGCCTATGCTGGGGTGCTGGAGAGGAGAGTCCGGTCGATAGTCAAACCTCGGATTCAGGAGGAACAATGGAGTTTTCATCCTGGTCATGGAACACTGGACCAGCTCTTTACCCTTGCCAGAGTACTGGAGGGTGCATGGGAGTTTGCCCAATTGGTCTACATGTGTTTTGTGGACCTGGAGAAGGCTTACGACCGTGTCCCTCATGGTGCCCTGTGGGGGGTGCTTCAGGAGTATGGGGTTCAGGGCCCACTACTGCAGGCCATTTGGTCCCTGTATGACCAGAGCAGGAGTTTGGTTCGCATTGCCGGCAGTAAGTCAGACTCATTCCTGGTGCATGTTGGACTCCGCCAGGGCTGTCCTTTGTCACCGGTTCTGTTCATAACTTTTATGGACAGAATTTCTAGGCACAGCCAAGGGGCGGAGGGTGTCTGGTTTGGTGGCATCAGGATCACGTCTCTGCTTTTTGCGGATGATGTGGTCCTGTTGGCTGCATCAATCTGTGACTTATAGCATGCGCTGGGATGGTTTGCAGCCAAGTGCGAAGCAGCTGGGATGAGGATCAGCACCTCCAGGTCCGTGGCCATGGCACTCAGCCAGAAACAGGTGGAGTGCCTACTCCAGGTCAGGGGGGAGTTGCTACCTAAAGTGGAGGAGTTTAAGTATCTCGGGGTTTTGTTCACGAGTGAGGGTATGGGCAGGGTCGCCGCCAGAAATTTTGGGCCCCATGAAAGATTAGAATTTTGGGCCCCCCAACTTTGCCCACCCTCGTCATAATTGCACTATTGTCATTATTTGACTTTTGATAGCCCATGGACTTTGAGTTTGTGACTTTGTTATTACATTTTATGTATTAACCTACCAGGGACTAGATGAAAACTGGTCAGTGACTAATTCTGGTGCATTTACAATCACAAATGAAAATTCAAGATTTTGCCACATGCCTTCTTGTGCTAGGACAATTGGTAGTGAAATGTGTGATGTGACTGCTAATAAATCATAGAAAAAGTTTTCTACCCAGCATCAAAATACCTATGGAAATCCCATGGATTGTTATGTGTTAGGTAGAAAGCTGTGTACTGTTCTGCAAAAAGGGAATATGTTCAAAGCAAAGTGTGTCTAGACAGAAATTTGAGCGTAAGCAGAGTTAGACTATTGGTTGCCCCTCCATGGACCAGGAGTTTTTGACCTTGTTTTCTAATTTACACTTTTATATTGTTTGACCAGTAGATGGCAGTATAAGCCCAGACATAATTCAGGCCAATATAAGCCCATACATAAAAAGAAAAAAGGAAATAAAATGGTGAATGATGCAGCAGTTATTATTGCGTTGACTGTAAATAAACATAACCAACATTATTTAACACACTGCTTTGAACTCTTCTTCATTCAAGTGTGCAAAATTGGGCTACTTAGTATGGAGTTCATTCATTCATGTGTTGACACAACTTGCATGCATCACTGTATCTGTATGGATTTATAAGATATACATTCTTTATAGGCTACTTCAGTGCCAGAGAGTTCCAGAAAACATCTGTAATCACAATTTCCTGCCTTGATTAATAACTAGGCAACAGTTATTTCATACAACATAATGCACTGCAAGAAATCCACTGAGAGTTTATGCTTTCTTTTAGGCAGCACTCATTTTCACGTTCATACTGTTCATTTACCATTCGCTAATATTTTGAACACACATGTGAGCGATAGCTACCTTTCTTTGGGAAAAACTGAGTGACCAGTTGCCTGCCTCTCTGGTCCCTCTCAGCTTTCAGCTGCCTT
Organism: Neoarius graeffei; assembly: GCF_027579695.1. NCBI lineage: Eukaryota > Metazoa > Chordata > Actinopteri > Siluriformes > Ariidae > Neoarius > Neoarius graeffei. The sequence goes on from NC_083580.1 coordinate 18,793,123, forward strand.
TCTTTACGTTTTTGACAGCCACTCTTCATATTTAGTGATCATAGACTGTACGCACTCCACTGCTGGCTGGCTGGCTGCTGCACCGCGACACAGCAGCAAGTAGCATTGCACTGATCAGCACACAGATTTAACACATCGCACTTCTACCAGAACTGGACCGTACCATTTCGCAAAAGGGGGAGGGTTAAATGACAATATGTTGAAGAACTCAAGAAATAGACAACCTTGTTCAATTAGCTCATTTTACCAGATGGAATATTGCATTGTTGTTATTTCAAAAGTCTTATTAAAATCATTAAAAGCATATTATCAGCCCCTTAAAGGGCCCCATGGCAGTGCTGGGCCCCTAGAATTGTTCTAACCTTTCCGCCCATGGGTATGGGGGAGCAGGAGTTGGACAGAAGGATCAGGGCAGCGTCAGCAGTGATGCGGCCGCTAAACTGGTTTGTTGTGGTAAAGAGAGAGCTGAGCCAAAAGGCAAAGCTCTCAATTTACTGGTCCATCTATGTTCCCACTCTCACCTATGGTCACGAGCTATGGGTAGTGACCGAAAGAATGAGATTGTGGATACAAGTGGTAGAAATGAGTTTTCTCCGCAGGGTGGCTGGGCTCTCCCTTAGAGACAGGGTGAAAAGCTTGGTCATTCGGGAGGGACTCGGAGTAGAACCGCTGCTCCTCCACATCGAAAGGAGTCAGTTGAGGTGGTTTAGGCACCTTGCTAGGATGCCCCCTGGACGCCTCCCAAGGGAGGTTTTCTGGGCATGACCCACTGGGAGGAGACCCCAGACACGCTGGAGAGATTACATCTCTCGGCTGGTCTGGGAACGCCTCGGTATTCCCCCGGAAGAGCTGGTGGAGGTGGCCAGGGAGAGGGAAGTCTGGACTGCTCTGCTTAGGCTGCTACCCCCGCGACCTGGATCTGGATAAGTGGTAGAAGATGGATGGATGAATGGATGGACCACTTGACGTCAGTACATGGAGTACAATCAAGATTCTGGGTATCAACAAAATAAAACCTAGTTGCTGTGGCTGTTAAGGTGGCCAAAGGAAACATATCGGAAATATATCTAGACCTCACAAGATTAAGACTACCACTCATCCTATCACATATCATTTTGATATTTAATCCTCTGGGTACTGTGCATCTACTATTTCATCAAGATCTATTAGCTTATGCCACTTAAATGCCCAGTCAATTAATAACAAATCAGTGGACGTCAAAGATTTCATCATAGATAACAAAGTTGACCTCATGGTTTTAACTGAGACTTGGCTTCATTCTGGCCCATAATCTCATTACGTTGTGTGGGATATTTGTCCTGATGGCTATTTGTTTACACATCAACCTAGGATCAGGGGTACTGGGGTGGAGTTGGTGTATTGTACACCAGCCCTTTAGACTGGAGAAATCTGGACCTAAATCTTTCAGATCCTTTGAAACTATGGAGATAGTCCTTCACTTTAATTCCACATCTTCAAGGATTATTTTCCTACTGCTTCATATTTGTTGTTATTTCTGGGCGAATTTTCTTCCTTAATAGAGCATGTCAGCATTCTTCCTGGAAATGTTATCATTACCAGTGATTTTAACATTCATGCTGACAATCTTACTGATAGTACTGCTAACAAGTTTAATGATCTCCTTGGTGCATTTAACCTTAAACAACATGTTTCCTTTGCTACTCATAAAGATCCCCATCCATCCATTATCTGTAGCCGCTTATCCTGTTCTACAGGGTCGCAGGTAAGCTGGAGCCTATCCCAGCTGACTATGGGGGAGAGGCGGGGTACACCCTGGACAAGTCGCCAGGTTATTGCAGGGCTGGCCATACATTAGATCTGATTATTACCAGAAGCAACAACTTTTCTGTTGGGAATATGTCTGCACTGGATCTTGCCATATCTGACTATTCTGTCATCTTTTTCAATTGGATCATATCTAAACCACCACTTCCAAGGAAAGAAGTTTGTTTTCGCAAGCTTTGTAATATTGACTGTGATCGTTTTCATCATGACTTGCTTTCCTCACCACTGATATCTCAACCAGCATCAACCATTCAGGAACTCTGTCGTCAGTATAATGCTGTGCTATCTTCTTTGCTCAACAGTCATGCTCCTCTTCACAGAAAGTCTCTAGTTATTCGACCAGCTGCCCCATGGTACAGCAAGAAAATTACCAAACATAAGACCTTAAGGCAGAGATTGGAAAGACGATGGCACAAATCCCAGCTTGAAGTAGACTGCCAGATATACCTTGACCAATGCAAACTGATGAAAGATCTCTCATTTATTTGACCAAGAGGAAATACAGTGGTGCTTGAAAGTTTGTGAACCCTTTAGAATTTTCTATATTTCTGCATAAATATGATCTAAAACATCATCAGATTTTCACACAAGTCCTAAAAGTAGATAAAGAGAACCTAGTTAAACAAATGAGACAAAAATGTTATACTTGGTCATTTGTCTATTGAGGAAAATGATCCAATATTACATATCTGTGAGTGGTAAAAGTATGTGAACCTTTGCTTTCAGTATCTGGTGTGACCCCCTTGTGCAGCAATAACTGCAACTAAACATTTCTGGTAACTGTTGATCAGTCCTGCACACTGGCTTGGAGGAATTTTAGCCCATTCCTCTGTACAGAACAGCTTCAACTCTGGGATGTTGGTGGGTTTCCTCACATGAACTGCTCTTCAGGTCCTTCCACAACATTTCGATTGGATTAAGGTCAGGACTTTGACTTGGCCATTCCAAAACATTAACTTTATTCTTCTTTAACCATTCTTTGGTAGAACGACTTGTATGCTTCGGGTCATTGTCTTGCTACATGACCCACCTTCTCTTGAGATTCAGTTCATGGACAGATGTCCTGACATTTTCCTTTAGAATTCGCTGGTATAATTCAGAATTCATTGTTCCATCAATGATGGCAAGCTGTCCTGGCCCAGATGCAGAAAAACAGGCCCAAACGATGATACTACCACCACGTTTCACAGATGGGATAAGGTTCTTATTCTGGAATGCAGTGTTTTCCTTTCTCCAAGCATAACGCTTCTCATTTAAACCAAAAAGTTCTATTTTGGTCTCATTCATCCACAAAACATTTTTCCAATAGCCTTCTGGCTTGTCCACGTGATCTTTAGCAAACTGCAGATGAGCAGCAATGCTCTTTTTGGAGAGCAGTGGCTTTCTTCTTGTAACCCTGCCATGCACACCATTGTTGTTCAGTGTTCTTCTGATGGTGGACTCATGAACATTAACATTAGCCAATGTGAGAGAGGCCTTCAGTTGCTTAGAAGTTACCCTGGGGTCCTTTGTGACCTCGCTGACTATTACACACCTTGCTCTTGGAGTGATCTTTGTTGGTCAATAACTCCTGGGGAGGGTAATAATGGTCTTGAATTTCCTCCATTTGTACACAATCTGTCTGACTGTGGATTGGTGGAGTCCAAACTCTTTAGAGATGGTTTTGCAACCTTTTCTAGCCTGATAAGCGTCAACAACGCTTTTTCTGGGGCCCTCAGAAATCGCCTTTGTTCGTGCCATGATACACTTCCACAAACATGTGTTGTGAAGATCAGACTTTGATAGATCCCTGTTCTTTAAATAAAACAGGGTGCCCACTCACACCTGATTGTCATCCCATTGATTGAAAACATCTGACTCTAATTTCACCTTCAAATTAACTGCTAATCCTAGAGGTTCACATACTTTTGCCACTCACAGATATGTAATATTGGATCATTTTCTTCAATAAATAAATGACCAAGTATAATATTTTTGTCTCATTTGTTTAACTGGGTTCTCTTTATCTACTTTTAGGACTTGTGTGAAAATCTGATGTTTTAGATCATATTTATGCAGAAATATAGAAAATTCTAAAGGGTTCACAAACATTCAAGCACCACTGTACTACTCTACTCTCATTGAAGAAGCTGGTAACAATCAAAAGGCTATTTTTTGCTTCATAAAAAAGGTGTTGACGTTGTCCCCAGACAGCGTGAGGAGAGCTCTCAGGACGACAAATGCACAGAAAGCCCTGGGTCCTGATAACATTCCTGGTCGTGTCCTGAGAGACTGTGCTGAGGAGCTCACAGATGTCTTTACAGACATCTTCAACATGTCGTTGAGCTAGGCTGTTGTCCCCACATGCCTCAAAGCTACCTCAAAGCCACCACCATCATCCCGGTCCCAACGAAGCCGTCTCCCTCCTGCTTCAATGACTACCGCCGGGTCACACTCACTCCCATCCTCATGAAGTGCTTCGAGCGGCTGGTCATGCAGTATATTAAGTCTGCCCTCCCCCCCGCCCTGGACCCTTTCCAGTTTGCATATCAGTCCAACCGTTCGACTGATGACGCCATCTCCACTGCCTTCCACTTAGCCTTCACCCACCTGGAGACAAAAGACTTGTACATCAGAATGCTGTTCATAGACTTTAGCTCAGCATTCAACACAATCATTCCTCAGCAGCTCATTCATAAACTGGACCAGCTTGGACTCAACACCTCCCTGTGCAACTGGCTGCTGGACTTCCTGACGGGGAGACCACAGGCTGTACGGGTCGGCAGCAACTCCTCCAGCACCATCACATTGAACACAGGGGCCTCCCAAGGATGTGTGCTGAGCCCCCTCCTCTTCACTCTGCTGACCCATGACTGCACACCAACATCCATGAGAAAATCTACAGGAGTGAGGTGAGCCGCTTGGCCATGTGGTGCAAGAACAACAATCTCCGCCTGAACATGGAGAAGACGAAGGAGATTGTTGTGGACTTCAGGAGAGCGCACACCCAGCATGCTCCACTAACTATCAACAGTGCTGCAGTGGAGAGGGTGAGCAGCACCAAGTTTCTGGGTGTGCACATCTCTGAAGACCTGTCCTGGAGCAACAACACCGCATCACTGGCCAAAAAAGCCCAACAGCGTCTATACTTCCTCCGGAAACTGAGGAGAGCAAGAGCCCTGGCCCCCATCATGCACACATTCTACAGAGGCACCATGGAGAACATCCTGACCAGCTGCATCACCGTGTGGAGTCTCTGGGCCAAAACCAGCAGGCTCAAGGACAGTTTCTTTCACCAGGCAGTCAGGAGACTCAACTCCCTCCCTGTTCTGCCCCCCTCCCCCCTCTGCCCCCTGCCACAGATTCTGCCCGTACACCCCCCTGCCCCCCCTTCAGCATCTGACATCATGTCACACTCACAGTTCCCCCCCCAACACACACACACACACACACACACACACACACACACACACACACATACAGTACTCTCAACATTCATTCGCACACTGAACTCAGGGACTGCACATTTCACTTTACCTTGCTCATTTGCACTATTCCGCACTACCTCACCTTAATAGCTATTAGTTTATTGTTTATACTGCTTATTTCATGTTTACCTGCTATACCTCAAGTAATCAAATCAAATCAAGTTTATTTGTATAGCGCTTTTAACAATAAACATTGTCGCAAAGCAGCTTTACAGAATTTGAACGACTTAAAACATGAGCTAATTTTATCCCTAATCTATCCCCAATGAGCAAGCCTGTGGCGACAGTGGCAAGAAAAAACTCCCTCAGACGACATGAGGAAGAAACCTCGAGAGGAACCAGACTCAAAAGGGAACCCATCCTCATTTGGGCAACAACAGACAGCCTGACTATAATATTAACAGTTTTAACAGGTATAACCCTCAACTGTCCTCATGGGGCCGTCCTTCACAGGAGTAGTGCGATAAAACTCCGACCAGACGCAGGGCACCAGGATGGATCAAGCAGGTCTGAGGGGCAGAAGAGGCCAGCATCTCAATCCCAGGATCAACATGTAACTCAGAGGGACAGATTGGGGGGGGGGGAAGAGAGAGAGAAAGAAAACATGTTGTTAGGTATGCCCTAAAAATGACAAGTATTAAATCTGTGTGGTAGGCTCGCAGAGACAAGAGTCTTTACATCAGGCATAACACACAACAATGGCATGTTAATATGGTAAAATATATCATGACCTGCTCTGGCTGGATGCTTGATTGGGTGATGGGAGCACACTCCTCAGCAATGATGAGATGCAGATGGGACCCTTAGGGCTGGCCAAGACAATTCAGTTACATTTCACCGGGTCTGGGACATGCAATAGAATGTCTGACGGCCGATTCCCTGCAGGCTACGATAGCCAGTCGAGGTCTCCACCCTCTCCACCAAAAGATTTCCTGTTAACTCCATGTAACTCAGAGGGACAGATTTGGGGTGGGGGGAGGGAAGAAAACACAGGTGGTTAGGTATGCCCAATGTCACCTGAATAAGTAGGAACAGTATACACACACACACACACACACACACACACACTACCATTCAAAAGTTCGGGGTCACTTTGAAATTTCCTTATTTTTGAAAGAAAAGCACTGTTCTTTTCAATGAAGATCACTTTAAACTAATCAGAAATACACTATACATTGCTAATGTGGTAAATGACTATTCTAGCTGCAAATGTCTGGTTTTTGGTGCAATATCTCCATAGGTGTATAGAGGCCCATTTCCAGCAACTCTCACTCCAGTGTTCTAATGGTACAATGTGTTTGCTCATTGCCTCAGAAGGCTAATGGATGATTAGAAAACCCTTGTACAATCATGTTAGCACAGCTGAAAACAGTTTAGCTCTTTAGAGAAGCTATAAAACTGACCTTCCTTTGAGCAGATTGAGTTTCTGGAGCATCACATTTGTGGGGTCGATTAAATGCTCAAAATGGCCAGAAAAATGTCTCATCTCATCTCATTATCTCTAGCCGCTTTATCCTTCTACAGGGTCGCTGGCAAGCTGTAGCCTATCCCAGCTGACTACGGGCGAAAGGCGGGGTACACCCTGGACAAGTCGCCAGGTCATCACAGGGCTGACACATAGACACAGACAACCATTCACACTCACATTCACACCTACGGTCAATTTAGAGTCACCAGTTAACCTAACCTGCATGTCTTTGGACTGTGGGGGAAACCGGAGCACCCGGAGGAAACCCACGCGGACACGGGGAGAACATGCAAACTCCGCACAGAAAGGCCCTCGCCAGCCACGGGGCTCGAACCCGGACCTTCTTGCTGTGAGGCGAGAGCGCTAACCACTACACCACCGTGCCGCCCGCCAGAAAAATGTCTTGACTATATTTTCTATTCATTTTACAACTTGTGGTGGTAAATAAAAGTGTGACTTTTCATGGAAAACACAAAATTGTCTGGGTGACCCCAAACTTTTGAACGGTAGTGTATGTGTGTGTGTGTATATATATATATATATATATATATATATATATATATATATATATATATAAAATGTAGGTACAGCCACCGTCCCGTCTAGAACTACAAATCCCATCAACTAACTTCCGCGATGACCTACGTCATGCCTGGGCGGGATTACCTACGTCACATCCCCCCTGAAGGCCAATTTATGCTGACAACCCAGTCCTCGCAGATGGCGTCGCAAATGGCGTCTGCGAAGCCCCCCCCTTCGCAGACGCTCTGCGCGCACCTTCCAAAAATTGTGACCACCGCAGACAGCCTCGCAGACAGCGTCGCAGACAAGAGGGCTCTGATTGGTCCACTCTACATCCGCTGTACACGCACTTCCGCTTCCCTACTTTCCCGGTTTGTTTTGTTTTCACGACTGCCATTTTTTAAAACACGAGCGAAGATGGAGCAGCACGAAGAGCGGTTGATCGAGGAAGTGAGGAAGTACGTACATCTATACGACTCCAGTTCTAGTCATTATAAGTAACCGGAGGATAAACACTCCACTAACCACACCCACCAACTACTCCTAGCGATTTCGCGACTTCGCGGCCCCTTGCGTTGTGGCGGTGAATAACATCGCGCACGCCTATTACTCCCCGCTCAACGATAAATTACAACTGTCTGTGAAAAGCTATCTGCGAAAGCCTTGTCGCAAGAGCATGCAGAGGCCTTGACTCCATAAGTGACTCGAACATCCTGAATTCTTCCTCTTTGGCGCTGTGGACTCCGTGCCATAGAGACATAAAGAGACACCCTCTCAACAGAACATCTGAGATCAAGACGTCTGCCTTGCAGGAAAAAGAAGACGCAGCGCGCTTTCGTATATACCGCTGGCCACGGTAAAGCTACTTAAGTTGCGTCGTCTCATTCAAATTGAGTTACAACCGGTTTTATTTGTTTATTATAAGTAACATTACGACTGCAGCCGAAGCAGTTAATTAAAAGTTAGAAGCGACCAGATTCCTTCTGACTTAATCACTGTGCACATTATTGATCAGAGACTCTTCCTCACAAACGCGAAACTTCGGATCAAGAATTCTCTGCTTTTTACAGAAGCCTCCACGAGCTCTGTGAAACTCCGCGGAACTTCGGGACATCTCTGCACATCCCGCATAGAGATATCGATTACTGGAAGTAAGGCTGGCATTTGGGCAAATTAGTCTTAGGAATTAGCTTTATGAAGTAGTGTGAATTTAAACTCAGAAACTGTTTAATTGTGCATACTGATCCTTGTGTTCTACATTGCTCTCTCTCCGTTGTTTTAAAAAGATAAGCTGTTGCATGCTCTCCTCTATCCTCACTAACATCCTTTAATTTCATTATTACACATATTTTGACCTCATCAAGATTTCAGTGAATTTGGTAATGTTATAGTATAGTGGATTAGCAACCACGGCTAATTCCTTTGTCTCAAGAGACCACGAGGTGATTCTCACCTCCCCCAACACACACACACCCCTCGCTCTCCCTCTCACGCACACATATACATACACACCTCACCATTTATGTCTTGTATATAATGTATTTCAACTGCTATTACCCATTTAGTATCATTGTTATAATAAATTCAATTATTCTGTTAAGCTGTGTTTGTCCGTTGTTTGCTACTATATCTACTATATACTTGAAGTCACACAATCTCAATGAACTCCAAAATTGCCTTCACCGAAGTGTATATGAGTGCTTTTGGGTGTAGTGTCTATGTAATACGGTAAGTAATACATTATTGCTGCATCAGTAGTGATCATTAATAATTTGGAATATACCATAATCTAGCTGTTTGGTAATTTATTATTAAACACCTAATGGTATCATTAATGAGACTGATTTAATGAGACTGATCACTTAAGACCAATAGCACCCACATTATATATATATATATATATATATATATATATATATATATATATATATGTACACTATATTACCAAAAGTATTTGCTCACCCATCCAAATTATCGGAATCAGGTGTTCCAATCACTTCCATGGCCACAGGTGTATAAAATCAAGCACCTAGGCATGCAGACTGTTTTTACAGTTTGGAGCTGGCCCCTTCCTCTTCCAACATGACTGTGCACCAGTGCACAAAGCAAGGTCCATAAAGACATGGATGACAGATTCTGGTGTGGATGAACTTGACTGGCCTGCACAGAGTCCTGACCTCAACCCGATAGAACACCTTTGGGATGAATTAGAGCAGAGACTGAGAGCCAGGCCTTCTCGTCCAACATCAGTGTGTGACCTCACAAATGCGCTTCTGGAAGAATGGTCAAAAATTCCCATAAACACACTCCTAAACCTTGTGGACAGCCTTCCCAGAAGAGTTGAAGCTGTTCTAGCTGCAAAGGGTGGACCGACGTCATATTGAACCCTATGGATTAGGAATGGGATGTCACTTAAGCTCATATGTGAGTCAAGGCAGGTGAGCAAATACTTTTGGCAATATAGTGTATATATATATATATATATATATATATATATATATATATATATATATATAATATATATATATATAATATATATATATATAAAATATATATATAAAATATAAAATATATATATATAAAAAATATATATATATAGAGGCGGCACGGTGGTGTAGTGGTTAGCGCTGTCGCCTCACAGCAAGAAGGTCCTGGGTTCGAGCCCCGGGGCCGGCGAGGGCCTTTCTGTGTGGAGTTTGCATGTTCTCCCCGTGTCCGCGTGGGTTTCCTCCGGGTGCTCCGGTTTCCCCCACAGTCCAAAGACATGCAGGTTAGGTTAACTGGTGACTCTAAATTGACCGTAGGTGTGAATGTGAGTGTGAATGGTTGTCTGTGTCTATGTGTCAGCCCTGTGATGACTTGGCGACTTGTCCAGGGTGTACCCCGCCTTTCGCCCGTAGTCAGCTGGGATAGGCTCCAGCTTGCCTGCGACCCTGTAGAAGGATAAAGCGGCTAGAGATAATGAGATGAGATGAGATATATATATAGAAGAAGAGAAGAATCTGGTCATTGGTTGTGATTTTGTTATTTGTTGTACTTTCTCACTTGTGGTTGTGATTTGCCCTTCAGGACCACCATAACTCAGGGCGCAGTCTCAGCAACTCCTGAAAATCAGTGAAACTCCCCATGTTCTCACCTACTTCTGAGGATAGGATGTACCCCAAATCTTATTTTCCACCCTTTTTGGTAAAAGAATAAGCATCAGCTCATGATCACATTATTTTTGTGGAATGCTTGCACAATCACATCATGTTTAATGTGAATATTACTACTGTGTTAAATTCAACATTTTTTTTTTGCATTTTCGCATAATGCTGTATGTTGCTGGCATTAAATTCAAAATGAGCATATATTTTTCAAACAACAATACAATTTCTTAGTTTCAACATTTGATATGCTTTTACCTTTGTACTACTTGCAATGAAATATAAAGTTTCCATGATTTGCAAATGATCACATCCTGTTTTATTTATATTTTACAGTGTCCTACCTTTTCTGGAAATGGGTTTGTAGTTTCAGAGATACAAAAACAAGTAAATAGTTTGAATGAGGGTGATTTAGATTTATACTTGACACCATTAGGGGTTTGTTATTCACTGGTAGTTCAGAAGCTTGTGATTATCCTTGATTTATTTTATTCTGTCCTTGAGTTCAGAGGTGGACAGTAACGAAGTACATTTACTTGAATACTGTACTTAAGTACACTTTTTGAGTATCTGTACTTTACTTGAGTATTATTTTTGTTGTAAACTTGTGACTTTAACTTCACTACATTTGAAAGACAAATATACTTTTTACTCCACTACATTTCTATCAAGGTCCTCGTTATTCGTTACTATGAAGCAGCTTTGAAAGTGGATGTTTTTTTCTTTTCTAAAACGTGATTGTTTTTTTTTGCAGGTGACACTGAGACAGCCTATCAGTAATCACTAGGGTCACATCATATCCATAGACTGTATAAAATCAAGTTCAGTGATTTCTCAGCAGCTTTATTTGAACATGATCAGTTGATGGCAGAATAGAAAGAGGCGGTTCTTCTGGAGAATGCACACACACCCATGGCCATACCTAGAACCCATGTTTCAGTTTTCTGAAAGGATTAAAGATAAGTTTTGTTTTAAATGTTTGCTTTGTTTGCCGAAAATGAATCACATCACAGTCTACAAAAACTCGCCGTCCAACCTGCAGAAGCATATTGAGGAATGTAAATGTTTTGTTCCAAGAGAAAGCTTGCAGCGAAGTTGTCTGTGCTTTTAGATCTAGCGATAATGTTGCCAATGTAGCTATGCAGTCTGGTTAGTCAAATGACTTTCTATGGATTTGCCCACGGCTAACATTAAGACATAGCTAGTTAACTAGGACACTGTTAGCATGTAAAAATGGAGTTACGCTAACATGAATAATGTTAACTTCTCTGAAGTCCTTTCAGAAATATGTTTTAGCATAATCTTGCTACAGTAAGTAAACAGAATGTAGAAATCTTTCTTTTCCAGTAACGTTAGCTACCCAATATGATTTTGAGTTTGAAAAGAGTTTGCTAGCATGTCGCTTCACTGACTAACTACCACCATGATGGCACAGCATGCATTCATTTTGCGAATTCACATTTCTGTCTTTGGTAACGACATTAGGTTTTGTAAGCATTGTGGCAGTAATACAACAATGCATTGACCGAAAATGTACTTTTAATACTTAAGTATTTTTAAAAGCAAGTACTTCAGTACTTTAACTTAAGTAAAAATTTGACTGGACGACTTTCACTTGTATCGGAGTAACATTTGACCAGTGGGATCTGTACTCTGACTTAAGTAATGAAGTTGGGTACTTTGTCCACCTCTGCTTGAGTTATAAGCATGGTTCCACAGCCTGCCTAGATTTACTGGTTTGACTTTTACCACAAACTTAGCAACACACAATTGTCAAGAATGTATTTTGAATGCTGGACCATTAAAATTTCCCTCCAATGAAACTAAGGTGTCCAAATGTTCCAGGATGATAATGCCCCTGTGCACAAAGCGAGGATTTTCCTTGTGGATTTTATTTTATTTGAAATGTTTGGCACAAGAGTTACTCCATAGTAATGACAGGCATATTCAGTGGAGTTCATGGGTATTGTTAACTTTAATATTTGTCATTCATTATGGTTGTCTATAATCAGTGGTCGAGTTGTAAAATCAAACCAGGGGGGATGGTGAAATTTTTAGTCGCGTGTCGACCCATCGGTTGGTCCGTCGGTGGGAAACTGGTTTGCTTTTAGGAGGGTTTGCACACAACGTAGGTCTGTGGACCTTGTTCATTTACCAGACATACAGTATTTTGTGCTGATAAAGTGTGTAGTACACACTGTGTACCCTTTTTATTGTTGTAAAAAACACAATACACTGATATTTTACTGTAAAACGTGCACAGTGTGGATGTCATGTGTCATATTTAGTCAGTCACCTGGCTGACATACCTACCACATTCTCCATATTAGGGTGAAATGCAGATGACAAATTTGAAGTGTAACTTCATAGTCATGGTAGGCTCCTTTTAAATCGTTTGGTAAATAATTTATTAAAACCTCAGCAGGCAATGTAAATGAACAACTGAATCTTTTCATATCAAGTCAATAGAATTTTTATTCAAAGCTGAACATTGGGAACATTGAGTTAAATACAGAGGTAGGTAGGTAACCAATAAGCTAAAACAAGCAACAGTAAATTGTAAATCAGACTAAACTTCCTAAAAGATGTTTGAGGCATTATGCATTTTTTGTTTTTTTTCTTTTTGTTATTATTGTGTTTATTCTTATAACATTGATTCCCGCTGTTATCTAGGTCATGTGACACCTTAACATTGACAGTTACCAAGGAGCTGCCTTGGATACTTTGATACTTTGCTTCGATACATACCAGCACTTTGATGCATACTGGATACAAGCTAGCAAAATGAGTTAAAAGCAGGCATCTTTGGAAAGTTTCTTTGGAAAGGGGAAAAGGCCAATTGAGGAGACAGAAGAAGAGCCTATGACGAAGAAAAAGAAAGCTGCATTTTAGCAGACACTTTGTCGAGTCCTACACCAATCCTGCTCTGCCTTACATATTGTGACCGGCTCTCTAATGAGGCAATGAAGCCTTCAAAACTGCTAGTGTCGTTTATTTTAGCCTTTCTGTCTTGAATAACACTTTTTGTTGCCTGAAGAATAACAAACAAACATCCAGGCTGATTAAATTAATGGCCTTATACAAGAAATCAAAGCTAACATGAACCTGACTAAGCTATCGATAGCTGGCTAGACTCCAAACTAACATTCATTATGATAGCTGTGTTGTTATCTGCCGCCCACAAATTAGGCTCCATATCGGTAACTTTACAGCATGATAGTGGGCTCACAGAAAGTGTGACTGATATTCGTAACTCTTGACTTACCTCCTGAAATGTTTTTTCTTGCGATCTTAAATCCAAACTTGCTTAGGTCTTGCTGTCCACTCCGCTTGGCCATGATGCTGCAATCCGCTGCTGTCACTGACGTTGAATGAAATAAAAAATAACGGAACCCCAACTGAATGTCACCTCCTCAAACGCTTCGCTTGCGCGCGCCCTCTCTCGCGGGAGCTTACTGTATGCTCAGTTTCAGCAAAGCTGCGTGGAATGGCATTTCTAATTCCAATGTTAAATAGAAGTAATGTCCACATTTATTGATAAAATTGCTCAAAGGAAGGGAGGGGCAGTGGTGTAGTCTACTTTTTTGCAGTGGGTATACTCAGTGCTTGCCATGCAACACCCCCCGGGAAAAAAATTTATACTCACTCACTCACTCACTCACACACACACACACACACACACACACATACATACACACACACACACACATATATATATATATATATATATATATATATATATATATATATATTACACACACACACACACACACACACACACACACACACACACACACACGTGTGTTGTGGCTATACTGTTATACTTGTACTCATCCATCTTGTAACTGTCCGATAACCTGAAAGCAACACCTCATGAGCACCATCACTGCCTAATGCATAGTAATATGCATTTTGAAACTGGTTTTGTGTACAGATCTACTGTATGCAAAACAAATGTGGTTTAAATGTACAAAATTTATAAAATTTTGATTCACCGTTCAACTTAAGATAAGTGGGCTTTTCCATCATTGTTTTTTTTATTTTTCATGTATCAAGAAAATTTGACATATTGACAATTAATATGAATTATAATTAATATAAAATGTAAATTAAACACATCACACAATAATATATTTTTAACATATTAAATGCATTTCTTATTTCTTATCTATTCAGCACATCAGCTTAAATGAACAAGAAAACATCCTAGATGTGCTAAAACAAACGTTTGCTTCAAAGAAGAAAAAATTAATTTAATTAACAAATGCGCAATGCCCTTCAGTGTGTTAGTCCGCAAGCCCTGCAAAAAAGGTCTACAGGACTTTCCAGGTGTTTTTATATTCTGGCATTTGAGGTCTGCATTGCCTCCTTGGTTGTGTTGCAGAGTGATGCTGATCAGCCATGTTGTGACGTACTTCCTTGGCTCAAAAAGTGTAACTTTCCCCTCTATTCTGACCTCATTTGACTGGCTACATGCACGACAAGTGCAGACGGCTGGCTTGACTGACATAGAAACAGTTGCTATGGGGGGCGGAGCTCCCGGAAGGGTCAATTCTTTGCTCTTGGATCAACTCGCAATGCCTTGAGTGCTGAGTCGGGCTCTGTCAGCATCTTCTTAATGAAGCCCATAGGATTTGAATTGTATAGGCGCTTGTAGCGCTAAAGCACGTTTGTAGGCCGTAAGGTGAACCCCGAAAAGTATTTCAGAAACAAGATTCCGCTCCGACGTCTCCGAACTACATAATATCCAATTCTTAAAAATGGACGTATTATGAAATGATGTCATCAAAAAGTTCTCACCTTGTAATGCTGTCAATTTTTCGCACGAAGGCTTGAAAAAGCGAACTAATGTCATCGGCGCGGAATGATATTTTGGCACCGCGCAATAAGATTTCGCTACAGAACAGGTTCCACGGTTGCTGACGTAGCCCCATTTCGTAAACAAGAGACCAACATGGCAGCCGCCACAGCCTCGTCTAGCAGCAGTGGAGGAGAGGAAAGTTTGGAAATAACGGCAAAAAGGAGAAAACTTCTTGCACGTAAGCAGTGCTATATGCATATAGCTTCTGTGAAGCACGGAGTGACCCAGGAATTTACCTTTAAACGGTGAAATACATACCGGGACAGTATCCGACAGTGGCTGCAGTTGAGCGGTGAGAACAGGAGAGTAGCCAAAAACTACAAACACTTTAGAGTTTGACAAGATACCCGAGGATGCTGCCTTCCACCCTGCATGTTACCGCAGGTTTACGGACAAACTTGCTATTGAACGAGCGGGAAAGCGTATGGTGCACGAGAAAGAAGGGGGAGATAAACTCAAGATGCCGCAAGACCCCTCCGAAGCTGCCCCCCCCCCTCCGAAGCTGGCCCCCCCCCCCCTCCGAAGCTGGCCCCTCAACATCGGGCAGCACTAAGAGTCTTAGATCCAGGTCAGCACTGCCTATGTCCAGCTCAGGTCCCGTCCTTCCTGCCCTGTGCATTATATGTAAAAAAAACCCCTCAAATTCGTCTTAAAGGGAGGCAAACGACAAAGGGAAGCTCTTTCAAAAGCTGAGACCTTAACAGCAGGTAAGCAACCCCCCCCCACACACACACAAAGGGTCACAATCACTGATCAACCCACCAACCCCCCTGCCCCCCCACACACAAAGGGTCACTATCACTGATGACTATCTACAGTGCTATCTCCCTCTGCAAGTGTGTTTGCATGCATGGATGTTATGTTTCAATGTTTGTATGCATGTAACATATGTGTGCCTTTATGTGAATATGCTACTGGCAAACTTAAATTCCTATGTGGTAATAAGCATGTCTTTCTGTCTGGCAAGGCAAGTTGCGGACTGCTGCTGAGACTAAAGATGACCACAGTATTCTGGTACACATTAAGGACAAAGACTGTGTGGCTCTGGAGGTGTAGTACCACAAGAGCTGCTACCAGCAGTACACCAGATTTCTGAATGAGCCTGCTAGACAAGAGAAGGACAAGTAAGCCATGTACTAACTTCTCATACATGACCATAGAATGCTACTGTTCAATGTGAAGACAATTAGTCACAGCACTGTGTGTGTGTGTGTGTGTGTGTGTCTTCCCCCCCTCTCTCTTTCTCTGTCACTGACACCTAGGTCATTGCCTGGATACTGACCCCTGCCTTTGTGCACCGTGCCACAGGACTTTTATATATTTTTATATATATATATATTTTTTGTGTATATATAAATTTGCATTTGTAATGTGTATACATCACTGTTTTGTTGTTTACATTTTCTATTAAAGTTTGCAATTTGCCACATAGTTCTGTTGTGTGATGTATGATGACTCAGTCTTGCATCTTCTTTGTTGCCGCTGCTGCAGGCACGGGCGCAGATAGAGGGTGGGACGGGGGGGATTCATCCCACCCAGATTTAAATTCACCTTGTTCGGTCCCCCCCACTTATAGGGAGGAAAAAAACGTCTATGCTGTCTTTCTTTGCATAAGGCAAACCTCACGGAAAAATCAAAAGACTAATTACCATTCGGTTTATTGAGGTGCGCAGCAGTACAGACGTAGTTGCAACTGCGCAGACTGCACAGGTTGCGAGCTCGAGCTTGGTTGCTATGGTTACCCACAACGAGTTTGACAGGCATATCGGGGACAGCGCCTCCTAGTTCAGGACCCCAACACGGCATGATGAAGGGTGCCAAAAGGCAGAAAACGATTGCATTGTTTAAAAAAAAAAAAACGACTGTAAGTAAACTGTGCCTTACTTTATCATATCACCTTGCAATTTTTTGATAGTCTGTTCAAAGTAATGTCGTAGTGAAAGTAAAATCGTACGGAGTAGAGATGCCTTTCTGGTAGCCTCCTTCTTTCGGTGGTAGCCTGTAGATACAGTGCTCAGAAGGCAGTTTTAATGTTTAATCTGGCGTTCTCTGCCATAATTTCAGCGAGCATATTGTTTCATAAGGAAACTTTGCGAAGAGTTGTTGACTGACTGCCGCTCATGCAACACACAGGCATAGTTAGAAAGTCAGGATGCACTGGTTTACACCTTACACACACACACGTAGCCCAGCCTCTCGCTATGTTTAACAGTTGGAACTTAGCGGTTTTAAAACTAGTTTTGCAGTTTTGCAATTTCTGTGCGTGATGATAATGTGTAAACTTTGGATTTCCATAGGCTATGTTAAAATGTTATCATTGTCCTGGCCTGCAGGTAGTTCCTGGTGATGGCAGTGAGGGAGGTGAAATAACATGTATACACACTACCGTTCAAAAGTTTGGGGTCACCCAGACAATTTTGTGTTTTCCATGAAAAGTCACACTTTTATTTACCACCATAAGTTGTAAAATGAATAGAAAATATAGTCGAGACATTCTTCTGGCCATTTTGAGCATTTAATCGACCCCACAAATGTGATGCTCCAGAAACTCAATCTGCTCAAAGGAAGGTCAGTTTTATAGCTTCTCTAAAGAGCTCAACTGTTTTCAGCTGTGCTAACATGATTGTACAAGGGTTTTCTAATCATCCATTAGCCTTCTGAGGCAAGAGCAAACACATTGTACCATTAGAACACTGGAGTGGGAGTTGCTGGAAATGGGCCTCTATACACCTATGGAGATATTACATTTGCAGCTAGAATAGTCATTTACCACATTAGCAATGTATAGAGTGGATTTCTGATTAGTTTAAAGTGATCATTGAAAAGAACAGTGCTTTTCTTTCAAAAATAAGGACATTTCAAAGTGACCCCAAACTTTTGAACGGTAGTATATATATATCATATGTGTGTATGTGTGTATATATCATATGTGTGTGTGTGTGTGTGTGTGTATATCAGCTGGATAGTACAGTGGTAATGCTCACTGACTATGATGCAGGAGATCGGGGTTCGAATCCCGGTCGGGGCAAAACATCATCCAGTAAGGGTCCTTAGGCAAAACCCCTCATGATATATCAGCCTACCTCAGGAATGAGTGAAAACATAACTGATAGAGTCATACCGGCTCAGACGTCGCCCGGGTCATTGGATACTTGGAGATGCTTGGACACAAGGTGGGCTCGGGACATAACAAACAGTATCCACCATGGAAGAGACGATTAGAGGCAGCAAGGAGAGAAGTTAGCCAGCTAGCTGAACTACAGAAAGGGAACATGGTGAATAAAGGGGCGCCCAGGAAGTACAACTCACTCTCCATACCAGAGGCACTCGAAACTGCCAAACAGCGACTAACAGCTCTGGCCACCCAGTTGAGGAGATACACCAAGGAAGGAGAGGCCAGGAGAATAAACAAGCTGTTCTCCACTGAACCAGCCAAGGTGTACTCTCAATGGCAGGGGAACTAATACTGGAAAATACTGGAAAGACATATGGGAAAGAAAGGCATCACACAACACCGATGCCCAATGGTTAGTGGACCTAAGAGCTGACCACAGCAACCTCCCAGAACAAGAACCAGTAACCATCTCAATGGCAGATGTCCAAGAAAGAGTGTCAAAGATGAAGAGCTAGACAGCATCAGGCCCCGATATGATCCATACGTACTGGCTGAAGAACGCCTAGCAGCACAGATGAACCAGCTGCTGAGGGATGGAACCCACCCAGAATGGCTAACCCGTAACACCAGAGGAGCCAAGCACCAGCTACTGGCCGATAGAACAGTCGCCCAAGACTGTAAGAAGAGACAGACCAACCTGTGCACTGCCTGGATTGACTACAAGAAAGCCTATGACTCAATGCCACACACATGGATACTGGAATGTCTGGAACTGTATAAGATCAACAGGAACCTAAGGACCTTCATACAGAACTCAATGGAAATGTGGAAGACAACCCTAGAGGCCAACTCAAAACCCATTGCCCAAGTCAACATCGAGTGCGGCATATACCAAGGAGATGCGCTATCACCACTGCTGTTCTGCATAGGCCTGAACCTGCATAGGATGACATCAAGCTGTATGCCAGGAATGAGCGAGAAATAGACTCGCTGATCCACACCACCCGGATCTACAGCGATGACATAGGGATGTCATTCGGATTGGACAAGTGTGGCTGGATGGTCTCAAAGAGAGGCAAGATGATCCGGACTGAAGGGATTGACCTACCAGAGGGCAACATAGGTGATATCCAAGACAGCTACAAGTACCTTGGCATCCCACAGGCTAATGGAAACCATGAAGAGGCCACAAGGAAGTCAACCACAGCCAAATACCTCCAGAGAGTAAGGCAGGTCCTGAAAAGTCAGCTGAATGGTAAAAACAAGGTCCGAGCCATCAACATGTACGCACTACCAGTCATCAGATACCTCAGCACCCTGAGACTATACACTAAGCGGAAAGAGGGAGGCCGAGGGCTAGTGAGCGTCAAGACCACGGTCCAGGATGAAACATCGAAAATCCGAGAATACATCAGAAAGATGGCCCCAAAGGATGAACTGCTAAGTGAATGTCTCAGGCAGCAGAACCCTGATGAGAGTGCAGAGGAGGAGGAACAGACAACCTGGAGAGACAAACCCCTACATGGCATGTACCACCGTCAGATAGAGGAAGTGGCTGATATCAAGAAATCCTACCAGTGGCTGGATAATGCAGGACTGACAGACAGCACAGAGGCACTAATCATGGCCATAAGCACAAGAGCCATAGAGGCCAGGATCTACCAGAGTAGATCAGACCCAAGATGCAGACTGTGCAAAGAAGCCCCTGAAACAGTCCAGCACATAGTAGCAGGGTGTAAGATGCTAGCTAGATCAGCGTACATGGAGAGGCACAACCAAGTGGCTGGGATAGTATACAGGAACATCTGCAACCAGTATGGAATAGAAATACCCAAGGCCCAATGGGCCATACCACAGAAGGTGGCTGAGAACAACAGGGCCAAGATTCTGTGGGACTTCAGCTTCCAGACTGACAAACAGATCCTGGCTAACCAACCGGACATAGTGGTGGTGGACAAAGAGCAGAAGAGGGTGGTGGTGATAGATGTGGCGATCCCAGCTGACGCCAACATCAGGAAGAAGGAACATGAGAAACTTGAGAAGTATCAAGGGTTGAAAGAGCAGCTGGAACGGATGTGGAAGGTCAAGGGTTGCGTGGTCCCTGTGGTAGTGGGGGCACTTGGGGCAGTAACCCCCAAACTGGGAGAGTGGCTCCAGCAAATCCCAGGAACAACATCTGAAGCCTCAGTCCAGAAGAGCGCAGTCCTAGGAACATCGAAGATACTGCGCAGAACCCTCAAACTCCCAGGCCTCTGGTAGAGGACCCGAGCTTGAGGATGACATGGATACCACCCCCCTGCCGGGGGTGAGAAGGAGATTTTTTATATATATATATATATATATATATATATATATATATACACACACACACGCACACATACATGCATACACAAAATGGAATCATTTGCTGACAGCTCAGTCCCCCCCAGTTCAAAAATCCTATCTGCGCCCCTGGCTGCAGGTGCATAGTGCTGCCTAGTGCGTTTACCTACCGCTACTGTGCCGCTGCATAGGTAGTGAATACTTGAATCCCTGCCATTGTGCCTCTGAACTGAGCAATAGAACTGCAATATTATATATAGGTTGTATTATTATTATTATTATTATTATTGTGTATTATTATTCCTATGGACTCTTCTCCTTCCTGCACAATTTCTTAAATCTTGATCTGAAATCACACGCATTGCCTATATATTATATATGCCATTTTATGGCTAATCCATGGTGTGTATAGCCCACAATGACGAGTCAATACTCTATTCCATTACTGCCTGTGTAACATTGTAGGTCTGTTTTTCAAGCAAATTGTTTTATGGTTGATCAGTACTTTATAGTTAATAACCTAAGAGAATGAATACATGAATGGTCCTAGTCATAGACCATTACACCATATTTTGTACTATAATAATGGTGATAATAAAAATTATTTTTATTCTAATAATAATATAAACACTTCAATATACCACATATATGCAATATTGTCTTAGTGATGTATTTAAAGCACTATTTAGGACTTAGAAGACATTTCACCCACTTTGGAGGGTGTTTTGGAGACTTTTTTTACTAATATGACTGTAATTACGCAAGCTGTCAGCTGATCTGTGGTCAAAAATCGGCAACGCAATTGGTCCAGACCGGTCACGTGATGTCCCGACACGTCATTTTTAGAGGAAAATACTTCGCCACGCGATCGCTCGGTGCCAGGAATTGACAGGATTATTGAGGTATTTCACCTGACGTCACAGGGTCACGTGACGCCCCGGTGTCCACCATTTTGGACGGCAAGCTAGCTAATGTAAACAACAGTAGCTAGTATGTTACTGTAGCAATATTTATGTTCAGTCATTTGGATGACTGTTAAAACCTTTCAGTCTCAAGTTTTTCCTTTACTGGATTTACTAGTTTACTGAGCTAGCGCGCGATGGCTCCCGGCCTGGCCGGCGAGCACGCGATGGCTCCCGGCCTGGCCGGAGAGCGCGCGATGGCTCCCGGCCTGGCCGGAGAGCGCGCGATGGCTCCCGGCCTGGCCGGAGAGCGCGCGATGGCTCCCGGCCTGGCCGGAGAGCGCGCGATGGCTCCCGGCCTGGCCGGAGAGCGCGCGATGGCTCCCGGCCTGGCCGGAGAGCGCGCGATGGCTCCCGGCCTGGCCGGAGAGCGCGCGATGGCTCCCGGCCTGGCCGGAGAGCGCGCGATGGCTCCCGGCCTGGCCGGAGAGCGCGCGATGGCTCCCGGCTTGGCCGGAGAGCGCGCGATGGCTCAGTAAACTAGTAAATACAGTAAAGGAAAAACTTGAGACTGAAAGGTTTTAACAGTCATCCAAATGACTGAACGTAAACATTGCTACAGTAACATACCAGCTACGATGTTGTTGACATTAGCTAGTGCTAACAGCTAGTTGCTAATACACTGCTACAACTACACCGACCCTAATAATACAGTTCTTGGTCATTGCCTGGTAACAGCAAATTTATAACGGGCCGTGTCTCAACAGACTAAGAAGTTATTTCAATGACATTTAATAACATTTTGTTTATCCTGAGGACCGAAAGTAAATGAAAATGTGAACAAACCTTAGCTGTAATCAGATGGCGACCACCGGCTCCAGGGACAACCCACTGATGTAGGCATGTTACCCAGCCTGACACAAAATATTTGTAGGCATCCAAACTCTTATATGCTTTCAGATCAATACCTGTGTATGGCGATGGGTTTTTAACGACATAGGTATACAGATCATGTGGGCCGAAGTCAGGTAAAGACGAGGGCTTCGTGTACTTCCGTACATCAGTGAACAATCCTGGTGGAAGCAGGTAAACATCGTTCTCTAAGCCTGCTAACCTCAATTTTTGCAAATACCTCTCCCTCTGCTCGCCCTGTAAATGCCCTACGTCGCTGGATAGTGAAGGTGTTTTCTGCATCTCGCTCCTTTTTCTTTTATGTTTTTTGTTTGTCGCCTTCCTCGCATTCAAACTGATTCGAGACGTGCCGTCCAAAATGGCAGCATCACATGACTTGGTCACGTGAGTGAAATACCTCAATAAGGTGAGAACTTTTTTCGCCACACTTTCTAGTACTCATTCTTAGTTTTAAAATAAATATTTCGTAGTTCGGAGACGTCGGAGCGAGATGAAACGAAAACGGGGTTCATCTTACGGCCTATTGGTGGACACAGGCATCTAGGAATGGAACTGTGGAACATTCATCTGACAATGTTGACATTGGTTTGGCCAGTTCAATTAACGAATATATTTTTCGGTAGGCGTATGCGCATACGCAAATTATGAGCTCTTCAGTGAGTATACGGAAATCGCTGAGCTTTTCCAGTGGGCATATGGCGTATACCTGCGTATCACGTAGACTACACCATGGGGGGATGCCTGTTTTAGAGGGGGGATGATTTTGACCATTTTTTATTACAGGGGGGATGGCATCCCCCCATCCCCCCTCAACTCGAGTACAGTCTATAATAGTTGAAACAATACTTGAAAATATCCAATATCCTTTTCTGCAGCTTGTTTGCCCAATGTTTCCTCAAGAAATTAATCAATAATTAAAAAACTACCTACTGTTTTAACCAAACCTCTACCCATTGTTTCAACCTAAATTTCTGTATAATTTTTTGAGGTTTAATTTATTTGAAAGTTATTGCCGTGTCTAAAGGTGATGATATATGGAGCAACTTTTTGGGCAATGATACCGGGGAGTGTTGCTGGGCAATTGCACTTTGAAACTTTTTCCCATTGAGATTAGGCAACATAATTTCTATCTGAACCATTTTGATCGTTTTGGACAACTTTTTAAGATCATTCAATCAGAGTGCTAGCAGCAAGTCACATGACCACCTGAGAGCTTCTGAAATTTTCAAAAAAGATGGCGGCGTCTCAACGGCAGTGGAGCAAAGAAAAAGAAAGAAAACTTGTATATTTTTATGCCAGTAAGTTATGTGTAAATCCAAAGTAGTTAATTTACCTCATTAAATGCTTAGAAAACCAACAGACATCTATTTTTATGTGCTCAGGTCATAATTAAGGCATCTACTTTTTTCAGCTAAGTGTAAACTGCCATTAGCTAACCACTCCTCTGGAGAGATTGAATGGGATTTAGCTAACTAGTGGTGATTTTTGCTAATAGCTGAAAGTTATCGCTAGCTATGTAGGGATAACGTTAGCTCTCTTGCGTCAGGTTAAAAGTGATGGGCAGCTCATGATTTTTATTTATTTTATTTTTTTGTGAGTTGTAATAGAGTTTGTTTGTTTAACGCATCATCTGATCTAATTCACATCCAGACCACAACTACTTGTGGAACCCAAGGACTAAAGAGTACAGACTTTGGGATCTAAAAAGAAAGCCTTTCAGGAGCTCTATCAGCAGCTCACTGATGAGCAACAAGTTATGAATGGTAAGTCCCATTGTGAAAAGTTTTAACGTTATGCTTTTTAGTTGCTGCTACTATAACTGAATGTTGTTGTTGTAAGGCAACAGCATTTTTCAACAACATGATTCTTTTTACAGCAACAGCTAGTTAGAGTAGCTTTTAATAGCTACAATGTATTTCCCCTTTAGTTCATATCAACTATGTCATGCCATCAGGGTGCGATTTGTCAAAAAAACAGAAGGGGGGGGGGATGTGGTTTTTTTTTTTTTTTATCATGAAACATCACAAAATTAAGGTAACAATAGGCTAACAGCTCAATAACATCCGATGATATCAAATGAATAACACTAAATGAAAACGAACACCAAACCAGAGATAGTAAATTCATCTTCCTATCTCTCTGACTAAATACACGAACACTAACACACAACAAAGTTTGCATTGCTTGTTGCGTTGCTGTGATGTTTCTCTCCCTCCGGATTAAATGGACAGTGACTCAAAAATCACTAAAATACGTGAATACTAAATGAACAGTTTGCTCTGATGGCGCAGTTCATGTGGCCTTTTCTGCTTTCCCATCGGTGCGGTATCTGCCGCGTTTCGCCCTTCTTTAATCCACATTTCTGCGAATTTCTCAGCAGGGAAGGAACGCACGTCTGGCCCATTGACAGCGAGGAAAAGAAGGCTGTCAGTGTGGATACATTCATTCTGTTGCGCTCATCAATAAGGATGTGATTCATGGCGCTAAATCCATGTTCACACTCTGGATATTGTTATTATCTACAATGTATCTATTTGCTGGGGACGTTCATGAACATCAAAGCTGCCACTTCGGGTCATTTTGAAAGTGAGTGCAATGCAGACCATAGAAAACTGTCTCACAACATGCCTGTCATGTCAACTTTTTTTTTTGGTTTGTTTGTTTTATTGACGGGGTTGTCCCCGAGGATTTTTTTTCAGCAGAGATAAAAACCAGAGGGGGGGGGATGATCCCCACCATCCCCCCCAGCAAATCGCACTCAGCATGCCATTAAATTTTACAATGTCATGTTCCTGTTTTTCTGTTATGTTAGGGTTTTGCTGGGATTCGAACCTGGTTCGTTGGTGTGATAATCCAGCAAACCCCCACTAGGCCACCAGGGGGATGACTCAAATGCAGAGGCGTGAGGCGGAAGTAGAAAAAGAATCAAAAGGTTTATTTAAACTATATACACTATATACAGGGCAAAACAAAAGACAAAAAAAAACCAAAGAGTATAATCCAAAAGAAAAGCAAAGTGCAAAAATACAAAAGCTAAGAAGATCAAAAAACACAGTACAAAGGAAACTGGAGATAAACATAACAGCACAAAGACTCCGTGACAAGAGGACTGAACTCAGGGGTATAAATAGACAAACTAATTAAGGACACAGGTGAAGATAATTAGGCAATTAACACAAACACAAAAACACAGGAACAGTGGCGGCCTCTAGAGGCCAAAATAAACATGACATGAAAAGGAAATAACAGCGGCCTCTAGAGGCCAAAACAGTCCTAGTCCTAACAGGACCCCCCCCTCTAGGAGCGTCTCCTGACGTTCCCAGGGCGATCCGGATGGGCCGAATGGAAGTCCCGACATAGTTCTTTATCAAGGACATCCCGAGCAGGAACCCAGCAGCGCTCCTCAGGACCATAGCCCTCCCAGTCCACCAGATATTGCAACCCGCCGCGGACCCGGCGGGAGTCAAGCAGGCGATTCACAGTGAACACAGTCTGCCCCTGGAAGATGCGGGGGGGTGGGGGGTTCCTAGGGGCAGGGGCATACGTAGACGTCAGTACGGGCCGTAACAGGGAAACATGGAAAGTGGGGTTGATCCTCAGAGTCCGGGGCAACTGGAGCCGGTAGGAGACAGGGTTCACCCTGCGCACCACCTTGAAGAGGCCAATGTAGCGAGGAGCAAGCTTGCGGTTCTCCACCCGCAGTGGAAGGTCCTTAGTGGACAGCCAAACACGCTGCCCAGGGCGGAAAGCGTGTGCAGGTCTTCTATGGCGGTTGGCCTGAGTCTGGTTGGTTCTGGAGGTCTGTATGAGGGTCTTCCTGACCTTGCTCCAGGTCTTGCGACACCGTCTCACATATTGGTTGACCGAGGGCACCCCCGCGTCCTCCTCCTGGTCCGGGAACAGAGGTGGCTGGAACCCGAATTGGCACTGGAATGGCGACAGCTTGGTGGCCGATGACTGCAGGGTGTTGTGGGCGTACTCCGCCCATGGCAGCCAGGTGCTCCACGATGTCGGGTTATCCATAGCCAGGCCTCGCAGGGTGGTTTCCAGGTCCTGGTTGAGCCTCTCCGTCTGACCATTGGACTGTGGGTGAAACCCAGAGGAGAGGCTGGCAGTGGCTCCGATGACCTTGCAGAACCCGTGCCACACTCGGGAGGAGAACTGGGGCCCTCGGTCTGAGACGATGTCCTGTGGAAGACCAAAGACTCGGAAGACATGATTAAACAAAAGTTTCGCAGTTTCAAGAGCAGAGGGGAGTTTGCACAGTGGTATGAAGCGGCAGGCCTTGGAGAATCTGTCAACTAAGACCAAAATGACCGTGTTACCTTGTGACTCAGGGAGACCCGTGATAAAGTCGACTGCCACGTGGGACCAGGGACGCCGGGGAATGGTCAGAGGATGCAGGAGACCCTGGGGACGCTGTCGTGGGTTCTTGGTTCTGGTGCAAACCTCACAGGACAGGACAAATGACCTTACTTCCTTCTCCATGTTAGGCCACCAGAAGCGTCTTTTCAGGAAGTCCAGGGTCCTCCGAGCTCCCGGGTGGGCGGTGAGAGGGGAAGAGTGACCCCACTGGAGAACCTTGGCCCGGGCTTGATGTGGGACGTACAAGAGGCCTGGTGGCCCCGTCCCAGGACCGGGGTCCTGGCGTTGGGCTCGTCGGACAGCCTCCTCAATACCCCAGCGGACAGGGGCCACAATCCGGGACACAGGGATAATAGGCCCGACTTCATTCTCCCTGTTAGTGGCAGAGAACAGTCTGGACAGTGCGTCAGGTTTGGTGTTCTTGGAGCCGGGGCGGTATGAGAGGGTGAAGTCAAACCGACTGAAAAACAGGGCCCACCTAGCCTGTCGAGGGTTCAGTCTCTTGGCTTGCTGGAGGTACTCCAGGTTCTTGTGGTCAGTCCAAACCAGGAATGGATGTTGTGCTCCCTCCAGCCAGTGCCTCCACTCCTCAAGGGCCAGTTTGACCGCTAGCAGTTCTCGATCCCCCACATCGTACCGGGACTCAGCAGGACTCAGGCGGTGGGAGAAGTAAGCGCAGGGGTGCAGCTTTCCTTCCGAACGTTGAGAGAGCACCGCGCCGACACCACTGTCCGAGGCGTCCACCTCCACGATGAATGGTTGGGAGGTGTCCGGGAGAACCAGAATGGGTGCCGTGCAGAAGCGGTCCTTGAGGTCTTTGAACGCCTTTTCTGCCTGAGGAGACCAGCCATAAGATCCACCTGTCCCTTTGGTGAGGTCAGACATGGGTGCTGCCACAGAACTGAAGTTCCTGATGAACTTGCGGTAGAAGTTAGCGAATCCTAAGAACCGCTGAACCTCCTTAACGGACTTGGGAGTAGGCCAATCCCGGACGGCCAGGGTCTTGGCAGGGTCCATTTGGAGTTGGCCTGTCCGTACAATAAATCCCAGAAAGGAGACCTCGGGAACATGAAATTCGCATTTCTGGGCCTTGGCGAACAGATTGTTCTGTAGCAGCCTCTGGAGAACCTGGCGGACATGGTGGCGGTGCTCCTGCACGGTCTTGGAAAAGATAAGGATGTCGTCGAGGTAGACAAAAACGTATAGGTTAATCATGTCCCTTAAGACGTCGTTGATTAGGGCCTGAAAAACAGCTGGTGCGTTGGTGAGTCCGAAGGGCATCACCTGGTATTCGTAGTGCCCAGACGGGGTGTTAAAGGCAGTCTTCCACTCGTCTCCCTGTCGGATACGGATGAGGTGGTATGCGTTCCGTAGGTCCAACTTGGTGAAGACGGTGGCGCCTTGGAGCAGGTCGAAAGCTGTGGACATCAGCGGAAGGGGATATCGGTTGCGCACAGTGATCTTATTCAGGCCCCTGTAATCAATACATGGTCGGAGCCCCCCATCCTTCTTGCCGACAAAGAAGAAGCCGGCTCCAGCAGGTGAAGTGGAGGGTCGAATAAACCCAGAGACCAGGGCATCTTTGAGGTATTCCTCCATGGCCTTGCGTTCTGGCTGAGAGAGTGAAAACAGTCTGCCACGAGGAGGGGTAGTCCCAGGGAGCAAGTCGATGGCACAGTCGTAGGCCCGGTGCGGAGGAAGAACGGCGGCCCTGCTCTTGCTGAATACCTCCTTGAGATCCCAGTACTCTGTGGGAACTTGAGATAACTCGGTGAGATCAGGGGGCTCGGCAGGAGACACAGGAGAGCTAGAGAGCAGACAAGAGGCATGGCATGCAGGGCCCCATTCCACAACCTGGCTTGTTACCCAGTCTATGCGAGGGTTGTGGCGAGTAAGCCAAGGAAGGCCTAGAATAACTGGGAACTCAGGTGAAGGAATCAGGTGCAGGGATATTTCTTCCTTGTGACCTTGAGACTGGAGGAAAACTGGAGAAGTAACTTGGGTGACTCTTCCATCACCTAACGCTTGGCCATCGAGGGCAGACACAGACAGTGGGACTTCAAGAGGTGCAGTCGGAATATTGATGCTTTGGGCGAAGTGAATATCCATAAAGTTCCCAGCCGCCCCTGAGTCTATCAAAGCTTGACAAGAGTGGACAGACTCACCCCAGGAGATGGAGACCGGGATGTAGATTCCTTGGCCAGGGAGTCCGGGAGAGAGGGTAGGCCCCGTCACAACCCTCCCTCGGCTGGACGGGGCGGTCCTTTTCCCAAGAGTTCGGGACATGATGCTCGGAAGTGACCAGGCTTGCCACAGTAGATGCAGCACTTGTCCCTCCTTCTGCGCTCCCTCTCAGATGCGGAGAGGCGAGTACGACCCACTTGCATGGGTTCTGGACAGTCACTGAAGGAGGTAGACGGTCTCCAGGTAGAGGTAGGGAGGCTGGGGGGGCTCAAGGCTTGGTGGCGTTCTCTCATCCTGTTGTCCAGACGAATAGCATGTGAGATGAGGGTTTCGAGGTCACTTGGGCATCCAATAGAGGCCAGACCGTCCTTGATGGGGTCAGACAGACCATGGTGGAAGGCTGACACCAGGGCAGTCTCGTTCCATCCACTTACTGCTGCGAGTGTTCGGAACGAGATGGCGTAATCTGCGACGCTTCCTCCTTGCCGGATGGACATGAGCTTTCGGGCTGCGTCGGTACTGATGTCTGCCTGATCGAAGACCCGAAGCATCTCTTCAGAAAACAGCTGGAAATCAAAGCACTCAGGTCCCTGTCTTTGCCAGATAGCAGTAGCCCAGGCTCGCGCCTTACCAGCTAATAAGGTGATCACAAAGGCAATCTTGCGGCGATCCGTAGTGTAGGTGGTAGGCTGAAGCTCAAAGGTGAGTTGACACTGGGTAAGGAACTCTCGGCACTCACTGTGCTTGCCGTCATACCTCTGTGGTGCAGGAAGGCTGGGTTCGCGAGGTGAAGAAGGCAGCATTGCAGGAGGCACTGGAGCAGGAGTGGGAGCTGGATCAGGAGCAGGAACTGGATCAGGAGCAGGAGATGCAGGCAGAGATGTCAGCTGTGCCAGGGTTTTCCCAATTTGCTGAAGCAGTTCCTCGTGGCGAGCGAGGGCCTCACGTTGGCTGGTGAGCGTACGTCCATGAGCGTCCATGGTCGCTCCGAAGCGTGTCAAAGCTGCCATAATTCCCTGAAGGTTGGCCGGGTAGACAGTTGAAGCAGCCTCTGCTGAGTCGGTCATGTCGGAGTCTTTCTGTTAGGGTTTTGCTGGGATTCGAACCTGGTTCGTTGGTGTGATAATCCAGCAAACCCCCACTAGGCCACCAGGGGGATGACTCAAATGCAGAGGTGTGAGGCGGAAGTAGAAAAAGAATCAAAAGGTTTATTTAAACTATATACACTATATACAGGGCAAAACAAAAGACAAAAAAAAACCAAAGAGTATAATCCAAAAGAAAAGCAAAGTGCAAAAATACAAAAGCTAAGAAGATCAAAAAACACAGTACAAAGGAAACTGGAGATAAACATAACAGCACAAAGACTCCGTGACAAGAGGACTGAACTCAGGGGTATAAATAGACAAACTAATTAAGGACACAGGTGAAGATAATTAGGCAATTAACACAAACACAAAAACACAGGAACAGTGGCGGCCTCTAGAGGCCAAAATAAACATGACATGAAAAGGAAATAACAGCGGCCTCTAGAGGCCAAAACAGTCCTAGTCCTAACATGTTATTCTCAGAGGAAGAGGTGAAGAAGAAATTTAAAAATCTCAGGACTGTCTTTACATGGGAGCACAGCTTGGTACTTAAGAGCAGTAGGTCTGGGGCCAGATCCGAAAATGTTTATATCCCTAAATGGAAATGTTATCAGGTCTTGTCCTTTTTCTGTGATGCCTTCAACCTTGATGAAAATTCAGACAACTTAGATTCATTTGTGTCATCAGAGTTGGTTGTTCCAACAACCTCCCTGACTCCGTCCCCAGAGAACATGACACTTATTTTTCCTACAACTTCATCCCAATCCCATGACCACAAGGCTGTGTCTGACTCAAAAAGCCAAAAGCTAGACAAAAGACAAAAACTAGACTAGACAAGGCTGCTGAGGCCATGGACTATGCTACTAGTGTCCTTAAAAGAAAGCTCTCCTCACCACTGTGATATCACGAGAGGTTGACCGACTCTCAGCTGGACCCTTCAATTAGTGCAAGGACACAAAGGTTAGAGTAAATCAAGATTTTTAATGTTATGCCAGGAGATGAAACAGAAAAGATATCTCAAATTCCAATGTTCAAACGAGGATGGATTCCCAAAAGTCAAACTCAAACAATGTCTCTGGCCTTAGAATAACAAAATTATAGGCAGGCTTCCTTCAGTCCAAGATCCTTTTCACAGAACAAACAAACTCTTCTGCCTTACTTTGAGTCCAGTCAACAATTCCTGTAGTCTTCAGCCCGGTGGCGGTCCAGTAGCAGGCGTTCATAACACAGGCAAGTATTTCAGTGAAAATCCCTCAGGTAAGAATTCCAGATAAGCATTTCGATGAATACTCCGCCCAGCAGGATCCACTCAGCAAGAGTGTCCATGAACCTCGCTCCTCTCTCCTCCACCTTCACACAGAGTTTTGAGCTCTCACAAAGCCCTTTTGCTCATTAGGCCCTCATTGACCACAGGTGTGTTGCCGTGTTGTGTGCTGAGGGGTGAAGTTCCCAACAACTCCACCAGATGGAGGTATAGCTGCCAGTGGTTGGAGCCATCTCCGTGGAATATAGCGCCCCTCCAAGACGCAGCCTCTCGGGATGTCACACATCCCCCCCCCGAGACCGACGTCCTCGTCGGGCTGAAGGTTGTGAAGAGAGCATCTCACCGGGACAGGGCGTCCGCATTGCCATGGTGCCTGCCAGCCCTGTGGACAACAGAGAAGTTAAACGCTTGCAAGCTTAAAAACCATCTGGTAACCCTACTGTTTGTCTCCTTGTTCTTGGCCATCCACTGCAGAGGGGCATGGTCAGAGATCACCGTGAAACGCCGGCCCAGGAGGTGATATCGTAGGGACTCCAGGGCCCAGGTAATGGCGAGACATTCCTTTTCAACTGTTGAATAGTTCTTCTCTCTTGGGAGTAGTTTTCTGCTTAGATATAGGATGGGATGTTCCTCACCTTCATGCACTTGAGCGAGTACAGCCCCCAGCCCCACCTCTGAAGCGTCTGTCTAAACAACGAACTCCCTCTTGAAGTCTGGTGCCACCAGAACCAGACTGGAACAGAGGGCCTGCTTCAGGCTGATGAAGGCTGCCTCCGCCGTGGGATTCCACTTCACCATTCTTGAGTGCCGTTTGGTTGTCAGATCTGTCAGGGGTGCAGCAATGGAGGCAATAAAACGCCGGTAGTAGCCAGCTAGGCCCAAAAACGACCTCACCTGCTTCTTTGTGAGGGGTCGCGGCCAGTCCTGTATGGCCCGCAGCTTCGCTTCCTGTGGCTTGACCAGTCCCTGGCCCACAGTGTACCCCAGGTAATTGGTTTCACTGAAGGCCAGCCTGCATTTTTTCGGGTTTGCCGTCAGACCTGCATCTCTGAGGGAATCAAGCACAGCTTGTACACGGGGTAAATGACTGTCCCAATCCGGACTTTGAATGACAACATCATCTAAAAATGCAGCTGCATACCTCTTGTGGGGAGCAAGGACCCGATCCATTAAGCGCTGGAATGTGGCCGGCGCTCCATGCAGACTGAATGGAAGCTGTGTGTATTGGTAGAGACCTGGTGTGGCAAAGGCCGTCTTCTCCTTTGACGCTGGGGTCAGGGGCACCTGCCAGTAGCCTTTTGTAAGGTCCAGAGTGGTGAGGAACCGGGCATGTCCTAAGGAGTCTACTAAGTCATCAACACGGGGCATAGGGTATGAATCAAACTCTGACACCTCATTCAATTTGCGATAATCATTGCAGAATCTCACCGACCCATCTGGTTTGGGAACCAGGACGATGGGGCTTGTCCAGGCACTTTTGGACTCTTCGATGACTCCCAGCTCTAGCATCTTTCTCACCTCCACCTGGATAGCCACCTTGCGAGCTTCCGGCACATGATAGGGACGCTGGGTCACTGTTCGGCCCGGGACGGTGCAGATCTCATGTTGGACCACCTCTGTGTGCCCAGGGAGTGAGGAGAAGATGTCTCGGTTGCGGTCCACCAGCTCTAGGGTCATCTGCCGCTGGTGTGGGGATAGGCCTGGCCCCACCTGAATCTCCTCTCTGGCAGGTTCTTTGGACTCTGTCAGGGGCAAACAACTGAACAACGCCTCCCTGGCGTGCCATTTTTTTCAAGAGGTTAACGTGATATATCTGTTCAGGTTTTCTTTTATCAGGCTGTCTCACCTTATAATTCACTTCTCCTACCCGTTTGATGACCTCATATGGTCCTTGCCAGGTTGCCAGGAACTTACATTCCACAGTCGGCACCAGGACCAGCACTCTGTCCCCTGGCTTAAACTCTCTCGGCTGGGCAGGTCGGTTGTAGGAGGCCTGCTGTTGCCGTTGAGCAGTCTCCATGTGTTCACGCACTATTGGGTAGATGGCCCTCATTCTCTCCTTCATGGCCCCGACATGCTCGATCAGGGTCTGCTGTCTGCAAGGTTGCTCCTTCCAAGCCTCCTTGGCAATGTCCAGCAGCCCTCTGGGTCTGTAAGAAAGCAAAAGTTCAAAAGGCAAAAAGCCAGTAGAAGATTGGGGTACCTCTCTCACTGCAAACAGCAGGTATGGCAGCAGCTGGTCCCAGTTCCGCCCATCCTCTTCAACCGCCTTCCTCAGCATTGACTTCAGAGTCCTGTTAAAACGTTCGACCAATCCATCTGTCTGGGGGTGGTAGACAGATGTTCGCAACTGTTTGATCTTCAACAGGGCACACAGTTCTTTCATCACCCTGGACATGAACGGGCTGCCTTGGTCCATTAATATCTCCTTTGGAATTCCTAGACTGGTGGAGAGGAGGAACAGCTCCTTGGCTATTTGTTTGGAGGTTGCCTTCCTCAGGGGGATGGCCTCAGGGTACTGGGTCGCATAGTCCAGGATGACCAGGATGTACTGATGCCCCCTGGAGCTTTTTGGCAAAGGACCAACGATATCCAGTCCAATCCTCTCAAAAGGAGTTTCGATAATTGGTAAGGGGATGAGCGGGTTATGGTATGGGGGCTTAGGCGCCACCTTCTGGCATTCTGGGCAACTACGACAGTAATTCTCTGTTTCCTTGTGCACTCCAGGCCAGAAGAAACGCTGTAAGATCCTCTCTTTTGTCTTCTCTACACCTAGGTGGGCCCCCAGTGGATGGGTGTGTGCCAGATTGAGCACAGTCGCCCGGTGGGGCTGTGGTACAAGGAGCTGTTCATGCACTTCGTCATTTTTCTTCACCACCTGATACAGTAGGCCACGTATAATTGCGAAATGGGGGTATGTAGGGCTTGCTCTACCCCCTAACAGTACACCCTCTAGCACCTGCACATTTCTTAAGGCATTTGCAAGCGTGGGATCCTGCAACTGGGCAGTACCATACTGGCCTGTGAGAGGGGGAAGCTCCTCGATGCCTGGGGCGTCTTCCTCATTGGAGCTGGGAGAGCTTTCCAGGGCCACATTCTCTTCTCCAGTGTCCGGGCCAGTCTCTGTGTCGGCCTGGGTGCTTGTCATCCCTGCGAGGGCAAATGCGGGGATGAGTGGTTTTGCGGGTTGCACTTGTATGTTTGCAGGATGAGTCTTACCCCTCTGACTGCGGGGTACCCAGGCTGGCCTCTGCTTGGTCTCTCTCCACAGCAGGTGGAAGGCTGGGCAATCTCGCCCAATCAGAACAGGAACAGGGAGGGAATCAACCACTCCCACCCTTGTGTGTATAGTCCCCCTGGTGGTGGTCACTTTTAGTTCAGTGGTGGGGTACTCTTTGGTGTCTCCATGGACGCAGGAAACTGGGAGAACTTTGTCAGTGGTCAGACACGATGGATCCACCAGGTCCTTATGCACCAAGGTGACCCGACTACCCGAATCTAACAATGCTTCGACATCATGGCAATTCACCATCACTGAGCAGGTGGGGGGGGGGGTCGATCTGGGGACCTGTCTGCAGCCCCGACGAGTGATGCAAACAGCTGGGTGGATGGTGAGCTGGAGGACCCTGCAGTGGGCATAGGCTCATCCACCGGTTTCCCACACTGCCAAGACATGTGTCCCATACCCCCACACCGGAAGCATTGTCAGGTGTCACCATCACGGGGAATTCTAACTGGACCCGGCTGGCTCCTGGCTCCCCCTGGAGCATAGCCAGGTCCTGCTGTGGCTGGGCTGGACCCCTTGGGGTTCTTGGGGCGGCCTCCCCCTGTTGGCAGTGGGGGCACAGTCCTGAGGTCCTTCCTGGAAGCACTGAACATTTCTGTTGTGGTCTGGTACTTTTCCACAGCTTCAACTGTCAGTTCAGCTGTGGCTAGGGCTTGTTGGCTGATGAAGTACTTTGCCTCATATGGCAGGGCTCAAATGTAGTGATCCACGACCACGGCCTCCACTACTGCAGCTGCTGTGTTTTTTTTTTTTTTTTCAGGTTCCAGCCATCTCCTCGCGATTCTGGAAAGTTCGTGCATCTGCACACGGGGAGCCTGGTCTGCTTGGAAGGTCCAGCTGTGGAAGCGTTGAGCCATACCGAACTTGGTGAGCCCATGTCTGCTGAGGATCTCAGTCTTCAGAGCATCATAGTTCATAGTCTTGTAGGGGGTAGGTCTCGGACAGCGTTCAATGATTCTTCTGTTAAGAATGGGGCTAACAGTCCAACCCACTGTGCCTTGGGCCATCCTTCCCTAGTGGCTGTGGCTTCAAAGGTGTGCAAGTATGCCTCAGCATCATCTGTAGCCCCCATTTTGTAGATAAAGTTACTGGCCTTTATTGGGCCCACACTCTGAACAGCCATCTTCTTCTGTAGCTGCAACTCCTCTGCCTTCAGTTGGTTGGCTTTCCTTTGTTCCTCCAGGAGGGCCGCACTCACCTGCATTTGGGCTTGCTGCCCTGCAATAAGGGCCTTCAAAATTTCCTCCATCTTGTTATGCGGTGGGCCTATGGCTAACTGGGAAAATTGAGCAATCAAATGTTCAGTGTCCTCCTCGTACATGCACTATTATTGATGATTGAAGTGCCCACATTCTCCACCATATGTGATATCACGAGAGGTTGACCGGCTCTCAGCGGGACCCTTCAATTAGTGCAAGGACACAAAGGTTAGAATAAATCAAGATTTTTAATGTTATGCCAGGAGATGAAACAGAAAAGGTATCTCAAATTCCAATGTTCAAACGAGAATGGATTCCCAAAAGTCAAACTCAAACAATGTCTCTGGCTTTAGAATAACAAAATTATAGGCAGGCTTCCTTCAGTCCAAGATCCTTTTCACAGAACAAACAAACCCTTCTGCCTTACTTTGAGTCCAGTCAACAATCCCTGTAGTCTTCAGTCCAGTGGCGGTCCAGTAGCAGGCGTTCATAACACAGGCAAGTATTTCAGTGAAAAATCCCTCAGGTAAGAATTCCAGATAAGCATTTCAATGAATACTCCGCCCAGCAGGATCCACTCAGCAAGAGAGTCCATGAACCTTGCTCCTCTCCTCCACCTTCACACAGAGTTTTGAGCTCTCACAAAGCCCTCTTGCTCATTAGGCCCTCATTGACCACAGGTGTGTTGCCGTGTTGTGTGCTGAGGGGTGAAGTTCCCAACTCCACCACCAGATGGAGTTATAGCTGCCAGTGGTTGGAGCCTTCTCCGTGGAATATAGCGCCCCTCCAAGACGCAGCCTCTCGGGATGTCACACCACATACAGGCTTTATGCATTACCTCGAACAAATTCTGGAAGACCTGCCAGAGAACAAAGCATCCAATCCATTATCTGTAACCGCTTATCCTGTGCAGGGTTGCAGGCAAGCTGGAGCCTATCCCAGCAGACTATGGGCAAGAAGCAGGGTACACCCTGGCCAAGTTGCCAAATCATTGCAGGGCTGACACATAGAGACAAAACCATTCACGCCTACAGTCAATTTAGAGCCACCAGTTAACCTAACCTGCAAGTCTTTGGACTGTGGGGGAAACCGGAGCACCCGGAGGAAACCCATGCAGACACGGGCAGAACATGCAAACTCCATACAGAAAGGCCCCCGTCGGCCATTGAGCTTGAACCCAGAACCTTCTTGCTGTGAGGCGACAGTGCTAACCGCCCTACCACCGTGCCGCCGAGAACAAAGCAAAAAAACTGAAAAGGCAAATTACTGAATTGATTCACACTGTGCAAGATGAGTATTATCCTCATCTAATTTTCAACACACTACATGTAACTATTTAGTCGAACTATTTGTTATTCTGTTATTAATGTAATAACTTAAAATGCTATATTTAGCTAATAACACTATAATGCTTGAACAAAATTACATTTATGATATTGAACATTTTATAGCTTAGACTACCATTTCTAACTTCACTATTCATATTTATATTATTGTATTTATAACTGTGTCAGTGTTTCTAATGTACATTTGCCAGAGTGGCTGAGAAGAAAAATAAGATGCAGCCTATTTGATTGTTTCATTTAATTTATCATCAAGTACTGGTAGTATAAAACAGTAGCAAATCCATTCCTGGGTTATGGCAGTGTGGAGAAAGAATGATAAATTATGAAATTCCGTTTTCTTGCCAGCTCACTGCTCCTTTTGTGTTGAAGTAGCTACACTACTCCTCTCTCACTTGTTTTGCCTGTAAAGATGATTTTCTGTCTGAGGAAACTGCAATAGGATGTATACAGTCTGGTTCTCCCCTCCAAGCTCTATGAATAATTCGGCCTGTTTCTGTGTCCTCTTGTCTTCAAAGCACAGAAAAGCAAGTTATTTTTTTTCCAAATACATTTATTGGTCTTTTTGCATTACAGAACACTAACAATTGAACTACTGTCACAGATAGAACCTAACATTCACACACCTAAACTTGCACAATCCACATATCAATGCACAATTTTGCAAAATTAAAATCAATGTAAAATTTGAAATTAAATACTTAAACTTCAGTATAATAAGGATCACACTTTAAAATGAAATA
The DNA here is from genome assembly GCF_027579695.1 of Neoarius graeffei. NCBI lineage: Eukaryota > Metazoa > Chordata > Actinopteri > Siluriformes > Ariidae > Neoarius > Neoarius graeffei. The sequence continues at coordinate 18,831,116 of NC_083580.1, forward strand.
AAAGTTTACATTTCAGACTCTAGAACAGGGATGGGCAACTGGCGGCCCGCGGGCCGCATGCGGCCAGCCTCCTTACTCAGTGTGGCCCGTAGATCATTTATTAATTATCAGGAAAAAAAATTAACCGCGGCCTTTTTTTTTTTAACAGTTGTAATTACACTGTTGACTGATAGAGGGCACTTCCTTTAGCTCGCGGTGCTAAAGGAAGCCACGTCATTACGTCGTTGTATACGTCATTACGTCGCTGTATATGTCAGTTACGTTGCTACGTTTGCATAAACCTTGGCGCGAATATCGAAGCAAAAACAACACGGAAGAAGCAGCAGCAACAACAACAATAATAATAATGGATGACTTCGTGTTTGTACAGCCTGGACAAGTCACCAGGTCATCACAGGGCTGACACATAGACACAGACAACCATTCACACTCACATTCACACCTACGGTCAATTTAGAGTCGCCAATTAACCTAACCTGCATGTCTTTGGACTGTGGGGGAAACCAGAGCACCCGGAGGAAACCCACACGGACACGGGGAGAACATGCAAACTCCGCACAGAAAGGCCCTCATCGGCCACGGGGCTCGAACCCGGACCTTCTTGCTGTGAGGCGACAGCGCTAACCACCACACTACCATGCCACCCCTCCACTAAATATATACAGTAAAAACTAATGAAAAATGTTAGAGTTTCTTGCAGCTTTTCATCTGCCTCCATTTTCACTCTTCTCATTCATAGTATTTCAGTCTCAGGCTTGCTCCTTGTCGGCTCTCCATAACTGCTCCTTCACTTCAGGAGGAAGTGTTTTGAAGAGCTCTTCCTCCACCACCAGGCCTGAGCGTTTTAGCATGCAGCACTTGCCCAGCTCCACCGGCAGGCCTTCTAGCAGATTACCGTGCAGCTCCAGCTGTGTCAAAGATGTGAGCTCTCCGAAATGCGATGGCAGTGCAGTCAGGCAGTTTTTCCCTAGGTTCAGCGTCCGAAGCTTCTTGCACTTGAACAGAGCAGGTGGTAATATCTCGATCTGAGAGACGAGATAAAGAAAAGCAATTAAAGATGTTAATTTTCACTAGACAATTTTTCTACTTTTCTAATGACATGATTGTTCCTTAATGTCTGAACAGAGATTATTGTAGGTGCGTTTCATCAAAGTCATAATTACCAGTGAGGAACTCAATTTTCTCAAAATGTTTAAACTTCACGGAATGTAGTTTAGAATGTATTCATTATAAACAGAGACATAACCACAAAAATTACAGCTGCTTCCAGGGTTAAAAGTAGTTTTAAGTATCACATATCAGGATTGCATTCTATACATGCCTTGTACCATGGGCGATTGCTCTAAGACAGGGATGGGCTACTGGCGGCCTGCGGGCCGCATGTAGCCTACCTCCTTACTCAGTGCGGCCCGTAGATCATTTATTAATTATCAGGAAAAAAAATTAACCGGGGCCTTTTTTTTTTTTACAGTTGTAATTACACTGTTGACCAATAGAGGGCGCTTCCTTTAGCTCGCGGTGCTAAAGGAAGCCACGTCATTACATCGTTGTATACGTCATTACGTCGCTGTATATGTCAGTTACGTCATTGTATACGTCATTACGTCGCTGTATACGTCAGTTACGTCGCTACGTTTGCATAAACGTTGGCGCGAATATCGAAGCAAAAACAACACGGAAGAAGCAGCAGCAGCAACAACAACAATAATAATAATGGATGACTTCGCGTTTGTACAGCTGCTGCTTCTCGTCGCTTAAAAATGGCGATCTTTCGCGGTCTTGTTATTGTTGTTGGTCTTAACAACTCCGCCCCCCCGCTGACGTAAGCGGTTCTTTCCTCTGGCCCAGCAGAGAGTTGGTGCTAGCCTGGAACCGGTTTTTCTGGCCCCAGAGCCAGTTCTTTGTCAGTGGAAACAGAAAACCCGGTTCCAAACTAAGCACTGGCCCCGAACCAGCCCTGGAACTGCTTTAGTGGAAAAGGGGCAGAGGTTTCGCAGGGCTCCTCCGACAGAGCGGGGTAAACTGCCCTATACTGCACTGTCTCATACATCAGGTGAGTAGCCTCATATTAACTGTGAGATGTAGGCCTGAGTTTGACATGGCAGGACATAAATATTTTTTTAACATGCCATGCATTTTATCTCTCCAGGAAGCCCTCTGTGCAAAAACACTGAACTTTAGCCACATTATGGATTTAGTGACCAAAGTAACAAATCTCATCAGAGGGGGGAACAGGTCCCTTTGTCACAGGAGGTTCATTGCCTTTTTGGATGAAGTGGACGCCGCGTATGGGGATTTACAAATGCACGCTGAGATCAGATGGATGAGTCGAGGGAAGTGTCTGAAGTGTTTTTTTGCGTTGCGCTCTGAACTACCATTGTTCTTGGAGAACAGTATTAGTGGTGATACAAGCACCTACTGCAGAAAACTCAAAGACACAGTTTATTTGCAACATGGCCTTTCTGACAGACATCACCTCGCATCTCAACCACCTTAACACACACTTGCAGGGGAGAGACCAAACTGTTTGCGATCTGTATGCGCACACAACCGCATTCCAGCGTAAACTTGACCTGTTCATAGAAGGATTTTCTTCCCATCGTCCAAATTTGGCACACTTTCCCGTTTGTGAGGAGATACGAAAAGATAACCCCAGGTGCGAGAAACTACTTCAGAAGTATAGGGCCGACATCGAAAAATTGCAGGAGCAGTTTAACGATTGTTTCCAAGATTTTCATGTGATGAAACCACAAATTGCGCTATTCACGGACCCCGTCTCTGCTGCTGTCAGCGAGCAACCATCAGAACTGCAGCTCAAACTCTGCGAGTTGCAGTCAGATCCGTATTTTCAAGCAAAGCGCAATGAGAGGGGAATTTCATTTTGGAGACTGCTACCAGAGGCACGTTTTCCACTCCTCAGAGATTTTGCTCTGTCAATGGCCAGCATGTTTGGGAGCACTTACATTTGTGAGAGCAGCTTTTCAACAATGAAGCACATTAAGTCAAAAGAGAGGAACAGATTCACGGATGATACTCTTTTTCATGTGATGCGGATTGGATGCACAAAGATTGACATTGATATCCAGTCTATTGTGCGCCAGCAGGCAAAACCACAAGTATCTCATTAAGTTGCACTTAATGTTGGGCCGCTGTTTTTTTAGTTTTGTGCCTCATTGAATGTGAGCCCTTTGCACTTTGTTTCTTTTAAAACAAACTTGTGTTTGTCGTTTAACAAGACGAGCATTATGTTAAAAATGCATTTCAGTGTGGAAAATATTAAATAAATGTATGTTGGTTCAATAAACATACAGACAGAAGAATATACAAATATTTTGTTCTTATTTAAAATTCTTTTGTAACTTCTCTCATATCTGATTAGTTGAAGTGTGCAGTCATGGCCCTCTGATGGTGGTGGTGAAAAATTGTGGCCCTCTTTATCATGCAAGTTGCCCACCCCTGCTCTAAGACAACGAGGGAGGCTCAGCCTCCTCTAAAAATGAACATCGTGTAGGATGAATTGCGCTAGGCTTATGTTATAGCCGACCTTATAACATTGCTATTTCAGATCCAGAATCATAGAAATATATGTGCTCAACCCAACTACAGTGCGAAATCATTCCGTTATAACTTTCCCCAGTTTGCCTAATGTGTGCGTGAGTTTTTCTCTCTCGTGACAACGTGATGCAGCCCAGCCTCAGTGGACTTCAATGGCATTTGGGAGCTATGCGCTTTTAATATCAAAATGCAAGACGGTTATTGGACAAATACTGCGAAAACGCCCGCCCCACGGACTCCCAGCCTCAGTGGACTTCAATGGCATTTGGGAGCTATGCGCTTTTCAATATCAAAATGCAAGATGGTTATTGGACAAATACTGCGAAAACGCCCGCCCCACAGACTCCCAGCCTCACAGTGGGAGGGACATGGCAAAGCTTTCCGCGAGGAGACTGGTGATTGGTGAAAGCGGCCGGATATTTTCTTTGATTGACAGCTCGTTTCAAATATAGACAGGCAGCGGTGAATCTCAGTTCAGTCCCATGCGGATTCACAAGTGCTGTGGTGTATTGTAAGAGATCGGCTTACATTTCGATTTCATTCATTACATATGGTTTCTACCAGCTTTTTTAGTTTGTATATATTTTCATTGTAAATAAAGTGTAAATATAGTGTTGTCAAGTTTGCTATCTTAGTTCCAGAAATTTCGTTTATTTGAGTGACTGAACTTGAACTTGAGGGGGCTAGTCAGCTAGCAAGAAAGCTGCACATGGATGCCAAGCATTGTTGATTTAATTTTGGCAAAGCCATTTGCCAGTCTTCCTTTCGAGGAAAAAATTAAAATTAAAGAGCAGGGTAGACCAACGCCTCAAATTGACTTGGTGAAAAAGGTAGGGAATAATACTTATTCCTTTCAGCTCTCCTGGTACGAGAAAGTGAATTGGCTAACAGCAAGTGACCCACATCAACAACAGTAAATAGGCTACTTTAGTAATATGTCATGGATGGACCAAAAATATAGAATCTACTTAAAATGGTTATGCTGAGTATATTATATTGGAATATATATTTTTCTGGATATTAATTAAACACAGTTACAATTTGGAAAATATTTTTAAACAAAAATACAGCCGAGAACATTTCACACTACAGACCTGGATTAAAAGTGAAGGGTTATCAAAATTGTCAATAAAACATTTCTCAGTCAAAATAAGTAAAATACAGGGAAAGTGTCATTGAATGAAATGTGTGGCACCCAGCTCTATGTTTGGCTCCCCAAGGTCAGTGCTTGTGCCTATTCCAGAACACTCTGCTGTTACTGCTGAGGTTCCTGACAAAGAGCTGCTTTCAATAATGATCAATTATTAAACAACATGCCACAATTTTAAAATATAAAATGTTAAAATATACCCCCCCCCCAACACCACCATCATGTGTATTGAACAGTAGGCTAATGGGCCAAAAGAACCTGTTATTTCACAGTTTGTGACCCTGCCAACAATCAGCCAGATCAGAGGCAAGAGTATGGGCAAAATTGATGTGTTTTTTCTTTTTTCTTTTAAAATCTGGAAATATTGTAACCGACCAGCCTCCCCTGTTTGAAAGACTACCACCCGCTACTGCCTTGTACAATACTGATTTTTTTCCTGCTCCTGATTTACCATTAAAATATAATCCACAATTTAATTATTCAGAACCGATAGCCTAAAAAAGACAAACACAAATAAATAGAAAATGGTGATTGATACATATTCTGAAAAGAAATTACAGCATTGACTCCATGTCTGCATGGGTCTGTCTGGTTTCCCCTGTCCTCCCAGAAATGTGCTGGTAGGTAAACTGGCCGCTCTAAATCGCCCCTAAGTGTGAAGCAGTATATGAATGTGTGCGCATATGGAGCCCTGCGATGGACCAGCATACCATCTGGGGTATATTCCTGCCTCAGGTGTCCAGCATTCCTGGGATAAGGTGTGGATCCACTGTGACGCTGACCAGGATAAAGCAGTTACTGAAGATGAATAAATGAATGAAAACAATTAGAGTTTAGAGTTCATTTTATTTTTAAAAGGGACAGTGGACAAATTAAACATTATCTTTGTGGTAAGGACAGATGTCTGTACCAGGTTATAGCAGTACATGCTAATTTCCGCCTGTAGTCCCTTGGCAGGTGGATGTAATAAAAAAGATAAATAAAATGTACAGGAAATGTCACCAAATCTGTCATTAGAGCAATTTGTAGTGGTTTAGACCAGTAAAATAGAAGTGGATAGCCTCATAAAGCATACATAGCAGCATCATTTTTCACAATCACACACGCACGCACACACACACCATAAGTTAAATGAAATGTGCAAAGGAATGTGCAAGCCAGTGCAAATATGCATTATCCCATCCCACTACCCCCTCTTTACATAGAGTATAAGTTTTACCACTCCAACCTCGAGAAAGAGAGAGAGCGCAAGACATGCTCTCCAAACCACCAAAACTTCACATTTCAGTAGGTTATACCCTCCCACACCCAATAGTCATACACAAGCATAATAAGACAAAATAAGAGTTAAAAAAAAACACTCCCCCCCCCCCCCCACGCACACACAGGACTCTCCCATCCCTCACAATCCCACACACCCACAAACACACTAAGCCCATGTTTACATTAGACCGTATCAGTGGATCATCAGATTAACGTTTTTAAAACGATTAGTGTGCACACAGCAACACCAATACACGATTTGCGTGCACACAGCAACACCAGTACACGATTTGCGTGCACACAGCAACACCAATACACGATTTGCGTGCACACAGCAACACCAATACACGGATACGCTCGGCTCCACAGGCATCCTGCGCTCCAAATCACTCCGCCCTGAACAGCGAGTGCCCTCTGGAGGGTGCGCACTCCGGCCTTGCGCAGCTCACAGAGCACGCGAGTGAAGTGCACGAGCCACGATTCGGGACTGAGCCGCTGTGTGTGTGATCCCAGCGCATATCACTTACCACTTGCAAGTGGAAGGATGGCAGGCCTAAAGACAATCATAACTACACAATGGGCAGTATTTGCATCAGTATTTGCAGTATTTTCATACTTTTATACTCTTTAATGAAAGGTGATACAAGGCGGAAGTCCGTGCTGTTTTTCAGCAGTCACGTCACATGACCAACGCCAGCGAATCAGGAAGGTGGATGTCACAGTGACGTTGTCCAATGATGACGCCAGCTAGAGCTCAGCACAAGCGTATCCGCGTATCTCAATGTTTACACAGCACCGGAGCTGACACGATCTGGATTGAATACGTGGACGCTGGCGAATTCCCGTTTCCCGGCGTTTCCAGGCGGTTTAATGTAAACGGACAGTGCATCTGCGAAGAAAACGAGACAGATACGGTCTAATGTAAACTTGGCCTAAAAAGTGCAAGATCTGCATACCCCCCCCACATACCCCCCAATACCCCACCCCCCACCACACACACACACACACACACACACACACACACACACACACCATTCAATAAAATGCCCTAACTATCCTTTTCTATCCATGTGTGCATAATTGAGTTGATAATATCCATTTCTTTGTCAAATGTGAAAAAGACTTAAAATTTGTACAGGATATTAATTCTGTTGGGAGGTTATTCCACTGATTTGTGGCTACAGAAGAAAAAGATGATTTGCCAAATGTAGTCTTTCGTAGTGGGACATTACATTCCCCCCTCGACACTGATCTAGTGGTACGTGTTGATACCTCTGAGCATAAAGAAATAAATTGTTTCAAAGGTGGTGGTGCATCATTATGTATAATTTTAAAAAGCAGGCAGAGATTTGCATGCCTAATTAGATTTTCAAGGCTCAATATGTTATATTTACGAAGTACAAGACAATGGTGGTAAGAACGTTTTCTCCTGGCATGGATCTTTATGGCACTTTTGTAAATTGAGCTGAGGGGTCTTAATACCGTTTTGCAGGCTTGTGACCAACTTGTGATGCAGTATAGAAAATGAGACATAATCATTGCATTTAAGTATAAACTAGATGCATCAGTAGTGAGAGAGTTGCGTATGTATCTGAAATCTGATAGATTGAACTTCAGTGTGTTACTGAGTTTTTTTACATGAGATTTAAAACTAAGAGTCGGGTCAAGAGTGATGCCTAGGTATTTAAACTCAGTTACATTCTTTATGGCTTGCCCGTTGATTGTGATTTCAGGATAGTTTCTGATTTTGGTTTTGCTTGTAAAGAACATGGATACCGTTTTATCAGTGTTAAAGACAAGACAGGAGCTATGCAGCCATTCTACAACCCTTTTCATTTCATTTGAAAGTATAGTTGCAACCTCAGATACATTATTACCATGCACATACAATACAGTATCATCTGTATACATTACAATATTAACTCAGTCACATACAAGTGGGAGGTCGTTAATGTAAATACTAAACAGCAATGGCCCCAAAATAGACCCCTGTGGCAGCCCCATTTCACATGCCTTGGATGAGGAAAGTGCACTATTAACCTGCACACACTGGTAACGATCACTAAGATAAGATTTAATCCATTTTTGTGTCAACAGACAGATCGTAATTAACTAGTTTATTTAATAGTTTCTCGTGGTTGACTGTATCGTAAGCCTTGCGAAGATCAAGGAATACTGCTCCCACCACCCCTCCTTGATCAAGATAATTTTTTATTTTCTCAATGAAATAGCAACAGGCAGTTTCTGTGGAGTGCTTTTTCCTAAAGCCAAATTGCATTGGATGTAAAAGGCTATTATAATCAAGATGGTCTGTTAATTGTTCAACAACTACCCTTTCAAATATTTTTGAAAGGGCTGGGAGAATACTAATAGGTCGATAGTTGCATACTTCTTGTGAATTACCTGCTTTAAACACAGGTGTCACTATGGCATTTTTAAATACACTAGGGAAGATGCATTCATCAAAAGATTGGTTTACCAATTTAGTCAAAGGGGTAATTATGTATTCTTTATGTTTTTTTTTATCAAGGCAGTGTCCATTCCATAGATATCTTTTGCTTTACTATTTGTAAGTGTAGATAAAATCTTTGCAACCTTTGACTCATTTGTGGGTGCCAAGGTTAATGAGGCTGTAGCGCTAATGGGTATTTGTGAGGTACTTATTTTTCCAAATATCTGACCTAGCTGTTGCACAGAGTTTATAAAATAATCGTTAAAATGATTTGCAACAGCCAAGCTATCATCTACAATACTGCTGTTTATTTTGAGTTCTAATTTACCACACTTGCGATTTTCCTTTCCAAGAAGTTTGTAAATGTGTTTCCATAGTTTTTTGCTATTTCCTTTTGCATCTCTTATGATGTCAAGGAAAAAAATTTGCTTTTGCCTTTCTGAGCTGTGTTACAACTTTATTTCTTAAACTTTTAAAAATTAAATTATCGGTAACCAACCTTGATTTTAAAAATGTTTTTAAGGCGGCATCTCTTTTCTTCATTAGGTCCCAGAGGTCATTGTTAAACCAGGGGAGATTTTGTTTTGATTTTGGTTTCTGTCAGTGTTTTAGTGTTTTAGTAATAAATTAATGTCTCCATTGATTGTTAGTTGCACTCCGATTATTAAGTATACTGAAAAGGAGCAAAACAGAAGTTAAAAGTAGTCAGTGATTTTCGTGAAAGTTAGTTATTTGATGGCAGCTGTACCAACAGAGCAACTGCCCGAAACACGGCACGTGCACTGTCTCGGCTAGAACACTGAAAGAGTGAGCCCTCTCCATTGACAAGCAACATGACTGACAAGCAAAGAGAGATGCCTATTTGTCCCTTAATTTTTGGTGCTAAATCCCCCTCCATGAAATTTATGGTTTAAACGCTAAGATTAACAGATTAACAGGTCAGGATCATTCTTTCCTGTGTGTCGCATTTATTGAAACAAGGCAGTGATACTGCCATGAAAACAAGACTGCAATTTCTGGAAAAAAAAATCATAATGGAGCCCTCTCCATTGACAAGCAACATGACTGATAAGCAATGAGAGATGCCTACTTGTCCCTTAATTTTTGTTGCCAAATCCCCCTCCCATGAAATTTATGACTTAAAAAATGCTAAGATTAACAGATTAACAGGTCAGGATCATTCTTCCCTGTGTGTCACATTTATTGAAACAAGGCAGTGACACTCCCATAAAAACAAGACTGCAATTTCTGGAAAAAAAAATCAATTACACAGGTGGTTTGTACTCAGTGGCGGCTGGTAGTCTTTCAAACAGGGGAGGCTGGTCGGTTACGATATTTCCAGATTTTAAAAGAAAAAACACATCGATTTTGCCCATACTCTTGCCTCTGATCTGGCTGATTGTTAGCAGGGTCACAAACTGTGAAATAACAGGTTCTTTTGGCCCATTAGCCTATTGTCCAATATACATGATGGTGGTGTTTGGGGGGGTATATTTTAACATTTTATATTTTAAAATTGTGGCATGTTGTTTAAAAATTGATCATTATTGAAAGCAGCTCTTTGTCAGGAACCTCAGCAGTAACAGCAGAGTGTTCTGGAATAGGCACAAGCACTGACCTTGGGGAGCCAAACATAGAGCTGGGTGCCACACATTTCATTCAATGACACTTTCCCTGTATTTTACTTATTTTGACTGAGAAATGTTTTATTGACAATTTTGATAACCCTTCACTTTTAAACCAGGTCTGTAGTGTGAAATGTTCTCAGCTGTTTTTGTTTAAAAATGTTTTCCAAATTGTAGCTGTGTTTAATTAATATCCAGAAAAATATATATTCCAATATAATATACTCAGCATAACCATTTTAAATAGATTCTATATTTTTGGTCCATCCATGACATATTACTAAAGTAGCCTATTTACTGTTGTTGATGTGGGTCACATATTATTCCCTACCTTTTTCACCAAGTCAATTTGAGGCGTTGGTCTACCCTGCTCTTTAATTTTAATTTTTTCCTCGAAAGGAAGACTGGCAAATGGCTTCGCCAAAATTAAATCAACAATGCTTGGCATCCATGCGCAGCTTTCTTGCTAGCTGACTAGCCCCCTCAAGTTCAAGTTCAGTCACTCAAATAAACGAAATTTCTGGAACTAAGATAGCAAACTTGACAACACTATATTTACACTTTATTTACAATGAAAATATATACAAACTAAAAAAGCTGGTAGAAACCATATGTAATGAATGAAATCAAAATGTAAGCTGATCTCTTACAATACACCACAGCACTTGCGAATCCGCATGGGACTGAACTGAGATTCACCGCTGCCTGTCTATATTTGAAACGAGCTGTCAATCAAAGAAAATATCCGGCCGCTTTCACCAATCACCAGTCTCCTCGCGGAAAGCTTTGCCATGTCCCTCCCACTATGAGGCTGGGAGTCCGTACTACGTTTTCGCGGTATTTGTCCAATAATCGTCTTGCATTTTGATATTGAAAAGCGCATAGCTCCCAAATGCCATTGAAGTCCACTGAGGCTGGGCTGCATCGCGTTGTCACGAGGGGGAGAAACTCACGCACACATTAGGCGAACTGGGGAAAGTTATAACGGAATGATTTCGCACTGTAGTTGGGTTGAGCACATATATTTCTATGATTCTGGATCTGAAATAGCAATGTTATAAGGTGGGCTATAACATAAGCCTAGCGCAATTCATCCTACACGATGTTCGTCATTTTTAGAGGAAGCTGAGCCTCCCTCGTTGTCTTAGAGCAATCGCCCGTGTTTGCACTGCATACTGGGAATAAGGAAGCCAACAGACAGTGTGTGGATGAACCACAAGGTAGCATCAGTAAAAAGATGATTATTTTTCTATACTTAAAAAAAAAAAAAAAAGTTGATAACTTCAACAAAATAGACTTCATGCTAACACTAAAACAAATTCTGGTTACACAATTATACATTGTGACTATAGGAAACAGTTATAGAAGCAAGTTAATTTTTTTCCAAATACATTTATTGGTCTTTTTGCATTACAGAACACTAACAATTGAACTACTGTCACAGATAGAACCTAACATTCACACACCTAAACTTGCACAATCCACATATCAATGCACAATTTTGCAAAATTAAAATCAATGTAAAATTTGAAATTAAATACTTAAACTTCAATATAATAAGGATCACACTTTAAAATGAAATAAAAGTTTACATTTCAGACTCTAGAACAGGGATGGGCAACTGGCGGCCCACGGGTCGCATGCGGCCCACCTCCTTACTCAGTGCGGCCCGTAGATCATTTATTAATTATCAGGAAAAAAAATTAACCGCGGCCTTTTTACAGTTGCAATTACACTGTAGACCGATAGAGGGCACTTCCTTTAGCTTGCGGTGCTAAAGGAAGCCACGTCATTATGTTGTTGTATACGTCATTACGTCGCTGTATACGTCAGTTACGTTGCTACGTTTGCATAAACCTTGGCGCGAATATCGAAGCAAAAACAACACAGAAGAAGCAGCTGCGACAACAACAATAATAATAATGGATGACTTTGCGTTTGTACAGCCTGGACAAGTCGCCAGGTCATCACAGGGCTGACACATAGACACAGACAACCATTCACACTCACATTCACACCTACGGTCAATTTAGAGTCACCAGTTAACCTAACCTGCATGTCTTTGGACTGTGGGGGAAACCAGAGCACCCGGAGGAAACCCACGCAGACACGGGGAGAACATGCAAACTCCACACAGAAAGGCCCTCGCCGGCCACGGGGCTCGAACCCGGACCTTCTTGCTGTGAGGCAACAGCGCTAACCACCACACTACCGTGCCACCCCTCCACTAAATATATACAGTAAAAACTAATGAAAAATGTTAAAGAGTTTCTTGCAGCTTTTCATCTGCCTCCATTTTCACTCTTCTCATTCATAGTATTTCAGTCTCAGGCTTGCTCCTTGTCGGCTCTCCATAACTGCTCCTTCACTTCAGGAGGAAGTGTTTTGAAGAGCTCTTCCTCCACCACCAGGCCTGAGCGTTTTAGCATGCAGCACTTGCCCAGCTCCACCGGCAGGCCTTCTAGCAGATTACCGTGCAGCTCCAGCTGTGTCAAAAATGTGAGCTCTCCGAAACGCGATGACAGTGCAGTCAGGCAGTTTTTCCCTAGGTTCAGCGTCCGAAGCTTCTTGCACTGGAATAGAGCAGGTGGTAATATCTCGATCTGAGAGACGAGAGAAAGAAAAGCAGTTAAAGATGTTAATTTTCACTAGACAATTTTTCTACTTTCCTAATGACATGATTGTTCCTTAATGTCTGAACAGAGATTATTGTAGGTGCGTTTCATCAAAGTCATAATTACCAGTGAGGAACTCAATTTTCTCAAAATGTTTAAACTTCACGGAATGTAGTTTAGAATGTATTCATTATAAACAGAGACATGACCACAAAAATTACAGCTGCTTCCAGGGTTAAAAGTAGTTTTAAGTATCACATGTCAGGATTGCATTCTATACATGCCTTGTACCATGGGCGATTGCTCTAAGACAGGGATGGGCAACTGGCGGCCTGCGGGCCGCATGCGGCCCGCCTCCTTACTCAGTGCGGCCCGTAGATCATTTATTAATTATCAGGAAAAAAAATTAACCGCGGCCTTTTTTTTTTTTTACAGTTGTAATTACACTGTTGACCAATAGAGGGCGCTTCCTTTAGCTCGCGGTGCTAAAGGAAGCCACGTCATTACATCGTTGTATACGTCATTACGTCGCTGTATATGTCAGTTACATCGTTGTATACGTCATTACGTCGCTGTATACGTCAGTTACGTCGCTACGTTTGCATAAACCTTGGCGCGAATATCGAAGCAAAAACAACACGGAAGAAGCAGCAGCAACAACAACAATAACTAGACCGGACAATTCCCCGGGGGAAATTGTGAGAGGATGCAGTGCGCGAAGCAATTCGGTCACGCATGTTCGCTGGCCGTGAATGTGTGACCTGCAATGATGTTTCAATGCAATGATTGTGTGTGTGCTTGAGACAGCAGCCGTCATGAAGAAGAGCTATTCAAGAGTATAAACAAAGTGACTACAGGCGGAAATTAGCATGTACTGCTATAACCTGGGACAGACATCTGTCCTTACCACAAGGATAATGTTTAATTTGTGCGCTGTCCCTTTTAAAAATAAAATAAACTCTAAACTCTAAGAAGAGTGTTTGTAGTTTGTATGTACGAACAGAAGTGTTCCTAATAAAGTGGGCGGCTAAGGTGAAGTGTCATGCCGACCGAGGCTGTTTTTCTGTCACGTTTATAATGGGTGTCAATGAGGCCATTCGGCTGCCCTCTTCTCAGTTTGAGGCTTCTCATTCAAAAACTGTAAATCCTATCATTTAGGTAGACACATTGTGTGAATCAGGACAAGTTTTCCTACTACTTTTGAGAAAGTCATGTCTGTACAGTGAAATTTGTGGCTGAAAACACAGTTTAAGCGAGAAAGTTTGAGCTTTTTTTCCAAGCCGTCTCCACTCTGACTTAACGAGCTTCACTGGTGTGTAACGCAATAGACACCCATTCAAAAGCTGGATTTTCTCCCGGAACCCACATGGCGTTTGAGCCGGGACTGATCCGAAAGTGTAGAACCTAGCAGAAAAGTTGAATGCCAGATCCACAGAGGAGAAGTTTTCCTACGTTTTAGAGTTTGAATCACGTCTCTAGGTGAAAGCATGCCAGAGCAGCGGACGTTTGAAAAACGTTGAAAAAGTGCTTTTTTTTCAGTTAATTCCATAGAAATGAATGGGGTTTTTTTGCGACGATTTTTTCGCGACTACGTCACGAAAAAATCGTATTCTGTAGAGAAAAGTAATAGCATAGCGAGTCCGATCGAGCCGCACGTTTTGATATAGTGTTTGTAGTTTGTATGTACGAACAGAAGTGTTCCTAATAAAGTGGGCGGCTAAGGTGAAGTGTCATGCCGACCGAGGCTGTTTTTTTTTTCTCATCTCATTATCTCTAGCCGCTTTATCCTTCTACAGGGTCGCAGGCAAGCTGGAGCCTATCCCAGCTGACTACGGGCGAAAGGCGGGGTACACCCTGGACAAGTCGCCAGGTCATCACAGGGCTGACACATAGACACAGACAACCATTCACACTCACATTCACACCTACGGTCAATTTAGACTCACCAGTTAACCTAACCTGCATGTCTTTGGACTGTGGGGGAAACCGGAGCACCCGGAGGAAACCCACGCGGACACGGGGAGAACATGCAAACTCCACACAGAAAGGCCCTCGCCGGCCCCGGGGCTCGAACCCAGGACCTTCTTGTTGTGAGGCGACAGCGCTAACCACTACACCACCGTGCCGCCCTGTTTTTTTTTTTCACAAAAAAAAGAAATTCACAAAATTCTTTCACAGTGAGTGCTAGAAGGGTCTCCTGAATAGACTGATGTAATTTTTTGTCTGTAGTGTTAAAAATTAGAGACTTTTCTGTCACTTTTATAATGGGTGTCAATGAGCTAAGACACACAAGGTCTTGAATTTTGTGCTGTTTTTTACTACGGAACAGGCCTCGAACAATGACAAATAACTCGACAACGGAAGCAGCTATTCACAAAATTCTTTCACAGTGAGCGCTAAAAGGGTCTCCTGAATAAAATGATGTATTTTTTTGTCTGTAGTGTTAAAAATGACGACACTAGAACGACTTAAAAATGAGAGACTTTTCTGTCCCATTTATAATGGGAGTCAGTGAGGCCGCTCACCTGTGCTCTCCTCAGTTTGAGGCTTCTCATTCAAAAACTGTAAATCCTATCGTTTAGGTAGACACATTGTGTGAATCAGGACAGGTTTTCCTACTACTTTTGAGAAAATCATGTCTGTAGAGGGAAATTTGTGGCTGAAAACACAGTTTAAGCGAGAAAGTTTGACCTTTTTTTTCAAGCTCTCTCCACTCTGACTTAACGAGCTGCACTGGTGTGCAACGCAATAGACACCCATTCAAAAGCCGGATTTTCTCCCGGAACCCACATGGCGTTTGAGCCGGGACTGATCCGAAAGTGTAGAACCTAGCAGAAAAGTTGGATGCCAGATCGACAGAGGAGAAGTTTTCCTACGTTTTAGAGTTTGAATCACGTCTCTAGGTGAAAGCATGCCAGAGCAGTGGATGTTTGAAAAAGTGCTTTTTTTTCAATTAATTCCATAGAAATGAATGGGGGTTTTTTGGGCGATTTTTTCGCGACTACGTCGCGAAAAAATCGTATTCTGTAGAGAAAAGTAATAGCATAGCGAGTCCGATCGAGCCGCACGTTTTGATATATTGTTTGTCTGTGTGCGACGTACGGTTATTGAGTTAATCGAAATCTAAATTTGCGTAGGAGGAAGAAGAATACGGAAGAAGAAGAAGAAACACGTAGAAGAACAATAGTTGCAGTGCTTTGCACTGCAACCTAATAATAATGGATGACTTCGCGTTTGTACAGCTGCTGCTTCTCGTCGCTTAAAAATGGCGATCTTTCGCAGTCTTGTTATTGTTGTTGGTCTTAACAACTCCGCCCCCCCCCGCTGACGTAAGTGGTTCTTTCCTCTGGCCCAGCATAGAGTTGGTGCTAGCCTGGAACCGGTTTTTCTGGCCCCAGAGCCAGTTCTTTGTCAGTGGAAACAGAAAACCCGATTCCAAACTAAGCACTGGCCCCGAACCAGCCCTGGAACTGCTTTGGTGGAAAAGGGGCAGAGGTTTCGCAGGGCTCCTCCGACAGAGCGAGGTCAACTGCCCTATACTGCACTGTCTCATACATCAGGTGAGTAGCCTCATTAACTGTGAGATGTAGGCCTGAGTTTGACATGGCAGGACAAAAATATTTTTTTTTAACATGCCATGCATTTTATCTCTCCAGGAAGCCCTCTGCGCGAAGACACTGAACTTTAGCCACATTATGGATTTAGTGACCAAAGTAACAAATCTCATCAGAAGGGGGAACAGGTCCCTTTGTCACAGGAGGTTCATTGCCTTTTTGGATGAAGTGGACGCTGCGTATGGGGATTTACAAATGCACGCTGAGATCAGATGGATGAGTCGAGGGAAGTGTCTGAAGTGTTTTTTTGCGTTGTGCTCTGAACTACCATTGTTCTTGGAGAACAGTATTAGTGGTGATACAAGCACCTACTGCAGAAAACTCAAAGACACAGTTTATTTGCGACATGGCCTTTCTGACAGACATCACCTCGCATCTCAACCACCTTAACACACACTTGCAGGGGAGAGACCAAACTGTTTGCGATCTGTATGCGCACACAACCGCATTCCAGCGTAAACTTGACCTGTTCATAGAAGGATTTTCTTCCCATCGTCCAAATTTGGCACACTTTCCCGCTTGTGAGGAGATACGAAAAGATAACCCCAGGTGCGAGAAACTACTTCAGAAGTATAGGGCCGACATCGAAAAATTGCAGGAGCAGTTTAACGATTGTTTCCAAGATTTTCATGTGATGAAACCACAAATTGCGCTATTCACGGACCCCGTCTCTGCTGCTGTCAGCGAGCAACCATCAGAACTGCAGCTCGAACTCTGCGAGTTGCAGTCAGATCCGTATTTTCAAGCAAAGCGCAATGAGAGGGGAATTTCATTTTGGAGACTGCTACCAGAGGCACTTTTTCCACTCCTCAGAGATTTTGCTCTGTCAATGGCCAGCATGTTTGGGAGCACTTACATTTGTGAGAGCAGCTTTTCAACAATGAAGCACATTAAGTCAAAAGAGAGGAACAGATTCACAGATGATACTCTTTTTCATTTGATGCGGATTGGATGCACAAAGATTGACATTGACATCCAGTCTATTGTGCGCCAGCAGGCAAAACCACAAGTATCTCATTAAGTTGCACTTAATGTTGGGCCGCTGTTTTTTTAGTTTTGTGCCTCATTGAATGTGAGCCCTTTGCACTTTGTTTCTTTTAAAACAAACTTGTGTTTGTCGTTTAACAAGACGAGCATCATGTTAAAAATGCATTTCTGTGTGGAAAATATTAAATAAATGTATGTTGGGTCAATAAACATACAGACATAAGAATATACAAATATTTTGTTCTTATTTAAAATTCTTTTGTAACTTCTCTCATATCTGATTAGTTGAAGTGCGTGGTCATGTGGCCCTCTGATGGTGGTGATGAAAAATTGTGGCCCTCTTTATCATGCAAGTTGCCCATCCCTGATCTAAATGATCTTTTTTACCAGGTGTGAATTGTTCATTACCCCAGATAGGGGTGAATTGGGAGAATACTGAAGTCTCTCCCATATGTTTGTGTGCAGTGTGCCACACTAAAATTGTGTTTTTCAGGAAGGGATTTTTTGTATGCTTAAGTCTTTTTTCATCTGAAGAATATAAATAACTATATAAGGACAATTCTTGAACTGATTCTTGTTCAATGCTTACCCAAGATGGGGGTGAAGTACAAAAATAACGTGTAGCTGATGTTAACTGGGCCGCCATATAGTACCACCTGAGATTTGGAAACTGAAGGCCCCCCTCTCTCATAAGGCTGGTATAGTAATTTTAGGCGAAGTCTTGCTTTCCTATTGTTCCAGATGAACTGACTGAACAACTTGGTTAAATGATCGTGAAACAATGCTGGTAATGGCAGAGGAAGTGTCTGGAAAAAGTACAGGAATTTAAGTAAAACTCATTTTTATAACATTTATTCGTCCCATCATGGATATGGGTAAATTAGACCATCGGTTTAATAATTTGGTGACTTCATCTACCAGAGGGTCATAGTTTGATGGGATTATTTTATTGAGTTGTGGAGTAATTTTAACACCCAGATATTTGAAACCTTCAGTAGCTGTTGTAAATGGTGTTGTTATTGTGGGGTTTCCCCGCTCTTCCTCATTAAGAAACATTAATATAGATTTAGAATTATTAATTTTGTACCCAGAGAATTTTCCAAAGTCTTCTAATAGCCTTGTCAGGTTCAGGATGCTCTTTTTTAAAATCTGTCAGAAAAAAAATGTCATCCGCAAATAAAGAAATTAGGTGGTCTCTTTTACCAATTCTTATGCCTGATATTCCCGCATGTGTTCTCACCGCTACAGCTAAAGGTTCTATTGCTAATGTAAAAAGTAGTGGTGACAAAGGGCATCCCTGTCTCGTTGATTGCTGTAGGCTAAAGGGTTTTGAAATGTTATTAGTTAGAATTTGTGCTGTAGAATTTGTATATAGTAGTCGAATCCATTGAAGGAATGACTCACCCAATCCATATCTTGGAAGTAGTTCCAGGAGATAATTCCATTCTATTCTGTCAAATGCTTGGCATGCATCTAGAGCTAACATTGCTGTGTCTTTAGTGTTATGTTTCTCATAGAACCCGTCTGATATTGTGATAGCCCTGTCCATTTCTAACAAAACCTTGTTGGTCATCAGTTATCAATTTAGGTAAATATTTGTCTCGTCTCCTAGCAAGAGCCTTACATAATATCTTGGTATCCCATCCCATAAGATTAATTCCCCTGTAGGAGGAACATTCAGTTGGGGATTTATTTGGTTTTAATAAGAGTTATAGTAGCTATTCTCAACGAATCCAGTAGCATTCCCAATTCATATGATTCATTATACATGTCTAGAAGTGGCTGTACCAATTTACTTTTAAATTCTTTATAAAATTCTATTGGCATCCCATCTGGTTCGGGTGCTTTACCACTATTCATATTTCCTATAGCTTCTAAAAGGTCCTCTATTGTTAGTGGATTATCAAATATTGCTTTATCCTCCTCTGATAATGTCTGGAATTGTAACTGGTCAAGAAAGGTGTTCTGAGCTTCTTCATTTCCATTATGTTCTGATTTGTATAACAGCTTATAAAACTCTCTGAAGTTATCATTTATCTCTGTGGGGTCAATCATTAAGTTACCTGTTTTTGACTTAATACTATGAATTGTCCTTTCAGCCTGTGTTTTCTTAATTCACCAGGCCAGAAAACTACCTGCTTTTTCTCCTTGATCATAATATGCTTGCTTAGTCCACATTAAACTCTTAAACTGACAACTGAAAGAGTGGCTATCATATTTAGCTCTTATAATAGTCAGGTTTTGTAGTTTTTTTTGGATCTTTGTCATGATAGAACTCGCTCTATGTTTTTAATTTGTTTTTCTAATGACTATTTCTTGTTTGTATTGCTTATTTTTGTTACTGGCGTAGCTTATAATTTCTCCCCTTATGTAGGCTTTGAAAGTTTCCCATCTAATACTAGCCATGGTTTCATCCTTATTTAATTCAAAATACATGTCTATAGACTTTTTCTTTCGATTACGTTCATTATGTCTTATATTGAATATTGTTAGTTTTTTCTTTTTTATCAGACATCTAATTTTTTAGGTTTGTTTACCTGACATGTTTCGACGTACGACTGTCGTCTTCCTCAGAGTGTCACCGGATGCTATTGGTGACGCATCTTTTATCAGCTGATGTTTCCGAAGGCGTGGCCTTCCTGTCTGGATTGACAGGTCAGTCACGCCTTCTACTGTCAGTTCGTCCCCTGCAAGATGGCACTCCAGGTATGGGAGAGCATGTATGCTCCCTCATCTCGGTTGATGGTCCAGACAGGAAGGCCACGCCTTCGGAAACATCAGGTGATAAAAGATGCGTCACCAATAACATCCGGTGACACTGAGGAAGATGACAGTTGTATGTCGAAACATGTCAGGTAAACAAACCTAAAAAATTAGATGTCTGATAAAAAAGAAAAAACTAACAATATTCAATATAAGACATAATGAACGTAATCGAAAGATTAAGAATAAGTTATGGAGATAAAAGTATCAAGTAGTTTCGCCGCCTTGAAAGATTGACGCGAAAACGGGCACGCTACAGGAATCACCTGAGATTCAATCTGCGCTGCCGGGATGAAGAAGTCGTACCGGCCAGCCTGAACATCAAGAACCCGATTCCAACCAGAAACGCGGAGAAGATGATCAGGAAAGTGCAGATGACTCTGGTAAAAGAATGGATACGGTGCACAACTGACAAACTCAATAATATCAACAGCGAATTACATAGGGAGATGGAAACTTTCAAACGCCGGTTTCCCCAGAACAAGGAAATGGAATTAGCAATACACGGACACTTGGCAGACATACACGAGCAGGAATTCACCAAGACAAAAACCCGACAAATCCGAAAACTGGACAAACTCATCGCACAGAAAAAGAAGGCAGAACCGGAGCACGCACACATCAACAAAAAATGGATCCACAACATATCAAGGTACAAACTCTCACAAGCAGAACACAGTATACTAGGAAAAGGACTCAACTACGCTGTCACACCGCACAATATACCACACGATGAATTCATTCTGGCAACTGAATTAGCATGTGAGAAAATAAAGGATCAGGGACAAAAAGCAGCACTAAGAAACGCAATAGCTGGTATATTGAAAACGGCCAAACCACCACCTAGCAACAGCACGAAACAGGAAGCCAAAGCCATGAGAACATTAGCAAAAAATAAAGACATCACAATCCTCCCAGCAGATAAAGGCAGAACAGTAGTTATCATGGACACCGATGAATATGAACACAAAATGATGGAATTACTCAGTGACAATGCCTTCGAGATATTAAGAAAAGACCCAACAGAAGACAAGAAAAAGAAACTTAAAGCATTACTCAAACCGCTACTCAATGAAAATAAAATAGATAAACAGGCATATAATCATTTAGTACCCACAGCCAATGTCATCCCCAGGATTTACGGTACACCAAAAATACACAAACCAGGAACAACATTACGCCCCATAGTAGATAGCATTGGTTCAGTGACATACAACTTATCAAAAGCACTTACCGAAATAATTAAACCATGACTAGGACTCACAGACCAACACTACAAAAACTCAAAACAACTGGCAGAAGAACTAAAAAACATAAAAATGCAACAAGACGAAGTTTTCATTTCACACGATGTCATATCTCTTTTCACCAGAACACCCATGGAAGCCACCATACAGGTAGTACAAGAAAAATTAAAAACAGACAGGACGCTCAAGAAACGCACAAACCTCACTGTACAAGACATTACGCAACTCCTTCAATTCATCGCCACATCCACATACTTTCAGTTCAGGAACACAATTTACAGACAAAAGGAAGGTTTTGCCATGGGAGACCCACTATCAGCTATCATGTGCGGCTTTTTCATGGAAGACCTGGAGCAGAAAGCACTCACTACAATACCAGCGGAATACAGACCAACACTCTGGAAACGGTATGTGGACGACATATTGGAAAAAGTAAAAGAGGGGATACACTCAACAACTTACCGACCATCTCAATACTATAGACAATACCGGCAATATAAAATTCACACATGAAGAGGAAACGGAGCAGTCAATAGCATTTTTGGACTTAAAAATACATCACACAGAAGAGGGGGACATCAAAATAAAAGTACACAGGAAACCCACACACACCGACCAATATTTAAACTGGACTTCCGAACACCCCATAATGCACAAAATATCTGTAGTTAGAACATTACATGAACACGCAGCAATAATTACAGATGCACAGGACAAAGAACAGGAAGAACAACATATACAGTACAACACGCACTGAAGGCATGTCAATATCCACAATGGGCAATATCCAAAGGAGCGGAACACGTCAAAAACAATAAAACACAGAAGAAAGAGAAAAAACAAACCAACAAACAAGAACACAGGGGAGTAGTGACATTACCATACATCAGAGGAATAACGGAACGCATTCAAAGAGCAATGAGGAAACACAACATTAACACACCTGTCAAACCATACACAACACTCCGTCAGATCCTGGTTCATCCCAAAGACAGAACACATCCAGACAACAGATGCAACACCATATATAAGATTCCATGCCAATTATGCAATAAAACTTACATTGGGGAGACAGGAAGGAGTTTCAACACAAGAAAAAATGAACATAAGAAAGAGTGCGAAAAGGACATAGCTACAAGACAAACCCGAGCAATAAAAGAAAAGGCACAACAGGAAAATTATAAGTCAGCCATAACAGATCATTGCAAAAGGGAAAATCATATTATGGACTGGGGGAATGCCAGAGTCATCCGCACAGAAGATAATAAACATCAGCGCTGGATCAGGGAGGCCATAGAGATCCGTAAGCGAAGTCCGAGGACCATCAACCGAGATGAGGGAGCATACATGCTCTCCCATACCTGGAGTGCTATCTTGCAGGGGACGAACTGACAGTAGAAGGCGTGACCGACCTGTCAATCCAGACAGGAAGGCCACGCCTTCGGAAACATCAGCTGATAAAAGATGCGTCACCAATAACATCCGGTGACACTCTGAGGAAGACGACAGTCGTACGTCGAAACATGTCAGGTAAACAAACCTAAAAATTTAGATGTCTGATAAAAAAGAAAAAACTAACAACATGTCTATAGAGTTTTCTATAAATGAAGGTTTGGATCCTTTAACAAAAACGATTGTAATCTCCATCTTTTTGGACAATAATCAATTTTTATGGTTAGTTTTTTTCTTTTTTATCAGACATCTAGTTTTAGGTTTGTTTACCTGACATGTTTCGACATACGTAACTGTCGTCTTCCTCAGAGCGTCACCGGATGTTGTTGGTGACACATCTTATTAGCTGATGTTTCCGAAGGCGTGACCTTCCTGTCTGGTTTGACAGGTCGGTCACGTCTTCTGCTGTCCGTTCGTCCCCTGCAAGATGGCACTCCAGGTATGGGAGAGCATGTATGCTCCCTCATCCCAGTTGATGGTCCTCGGGCTTCGCTTTCAGATCTCCATTGCCTCCCTGATCCAGTGCTGATGTTTGTTATCTTCTGTGCGGATGACTCTGGCATTCCCCCAGTCCATAATGTGATTTTCTCTTTTGCAGTGGTCTGTTATGGCTGACTTGTAATTTTCTTGTTGTGCCTTTTCTTTTATTGTTCGGGTTTGTCTTGTAGCTGTCTCCTTTTCGCACTCTTTCTTATGTTCATTTTTCCTTGTGGTGAAGCTCCTCCCTGTCTCCCCGATGTAGGTTTTATTGCATGATTGGCATGGAATCTCATATATGGTGTTGCATTTGTTTTCCGGATGTATTCTGTCTTTGGGATGAACCAGGATCTGACGGAGTGTTGCATGTGTGGTTTGACAGGTGTGTTGATGTTGTGTTTCCTCATTACTCTTTGGATGCGTTCCGTTATTCCTCTGATGTATGGCAATGTTACTACTCCCCTGTGTTCTTGTTTGTTGCTTTGTTTTTTCTCTTTCTTCTGTGCTTTGTTGTTCTTGACCTGTTCTGCCCCTTTGGATATTGCCCACTGTGGATATTGACATGCCTTCAGTGCGTGTTGTATGTGTTGTTCCTCCTGTTCTTTGTCCTGTGGATCTGTGATTATTGTTGCGCGTTCATGTAATGTTCTGACTACTGATAATTTGTGCATTATGGGGTGTTCGGAAGTCCAGTTTAAATATTGGTCGGTGTGTGTGGGTTTTGTGTGTACTTTTATTTTGATGTCCCCATTCTCTGTGTGTTGTATTTTTAGGTCCAAAAATGCTATTGACTGCTCCGTTTCCTCTTCATGTGTGAATTTTATGTTGCCGGTATTGTCTATGGTGTTGAGATGGTCGGTGAGTTGTTGAGTGTATCCCGTCTTCACTTTTTCCAGTATATCATCCCCGTAACGTTTCCAGAGTGTTGGTCTGTATTCTGCCGGTATTGTAGTGAGTGCTTTCTGCTCCAGGTCTTCCATGAAAAAGCCGCACATGATGGCCGATAGCGGGTCTCCCATGGCAAAACCTTCCTTTTGTCTGTATATTGTATTCCTAAACTGAAAGTATGTGGATGTGGCGATGAATTGAAGGAGTTGAGTGATGTCTTGTACTGTGAGGTTTGTGCGTTTCCTGAGCGTCCTGTCTGTTTTTAATCTGTCTTGCACTACCTGTATGGTGGCTTCCGTGGGTGTTCTGGTGAAAAGAGATATGACGTCGTGTGATATGAAAACTTTGTCTTGTTGCATTTTGATGTTGTTTAGTTCTTCTGCCAGTTGTTTTGAGTTTTTGCAGTGTTGGTCTGTGAGTCCTCGTAATGGTTTGATTATTTCAGCGAGTGCTTTTGATAGGTTGCATGTCACTGAGCCAATGCTGTCTACTATAGGGCGTAATGGTGTTCCTGGTTAAAAACGGTTTTCCCGGAACAAGGACATGGAAATAGCAATACACAGACACTTGGCAGACATACACGAGCAGGAATTCACCAAGACAAAAACCCGACAAATCCGAAAACTGGACGGACTCATCGCACAGAAAAAGAAGGCAGAACCGGAGCACGCACACATCAACGACAAATGGATCCACAAGTCAGCCATAACAGACCACTGCAAAAGAGAAAATCACATTATGGACTGGGGGAATGCCAGAGTCATCCGTACAGAAGATAACAAACATCAGTGCTGGATCAGGGAGGCCATGGAGATCCGAAAGCAAAGCCCGAGGACCATCAACCGGGATTAGGGAGCATACATGCTCTCCCATACCTGGAGTGCCATCTTGCAGGGACGAACGGACAGTAGAAGACGTGACCGACCTGTCAAACCAGACAGGAAGGTCACGCCTTCGGAAACATCAGCTGATGTGTCACCAACAACATCCGGTAACACTCCGAGGAAGACGACAGTTACATACATCGAAACATGTCAGGTAAACAAACCTAAAACTAGATGTCTGATAAAAAAGAAAAAGCTAACCATATCTAATATAAGACATAATGAACATAATCGAGAGAATAATCAATTTTACCCAATTGGACTTCCATAGACACTGCTGCATGTTCACCAATTACAATGCTGTTATACTAGCATTTTTTAACCTGAGGTTGTAACTCTATAGATATTAGGAAATAGTCAATTCGTGAATGACTTTTATATGAACTAGAGTAACATGAATATTCCTCGTTATTAGGGTTTTTAATTCTCCAGATGTCATATAGTCTAAGGCCCCGGTCACACCGCCCAAACTTTGCTGGAGCGTTCCTTGAACGGTAGGGAGGGGGGGCCGAATTTCGACAACGCTCGTCACCGTGCACAAAATGGGAAAAAAATCGAAAACACGGGCGTTGGCTTAGCGGTGTACCGCTGAAGCCGGCGTTGCTTTAGCGTTGGTTTAGCGGTAGCGAGCGGTAGCGAGCGTTGGTATAGCGGCGTTCTGCGCATGCGGGCTTTGGCTTGGCGGGGGTATAAAGTTGGTTTAGCACCAATCATAGCAAGTCTCTCAGCATCCATGGTGATACAGTTTTACTGTAACTTTGAGCAAATTCGATATAGATGAGGTCTGAACTCAACGGCAGCTCGATTCCAAATGAGCTCCTGGTCCATTTCTCCCCGTATTTATAGCCAAATTCTGGTCCCGCTCCGACACCTCTATACCAACGCCAAACCAAAGTTCATCGCCGCCATGGATAGCTGCTTCAACGCCCGACACCGTTCCAGCAACCCCGTGTCTGCTCGTAAAACGCTTACAACCGCTCCACCGAAGTTTGTGCAACGTTTAATCACCGCCCGGGCAATGCTGGCGAAGCAGCGGTGGTCCAGCGTTCAAGATTTCTGCGTTGGCCTAGCGGACCCAAGCGTCCACGAACTTGCGTCTAGCGGTGCCAAACTTTGACTGGGCGTTGGTGGAGCGGGGGTGAACTTTGCCAGGGCAGAAAATTGCCCCCTCCTCACCGCTCGCAATATTTTGTGCAGCTCAAAACTTTTGGAGTGGTAGGAGGGCCCCTCGAGAAACATCAGCGGTGGCCGAGCGTATACGGCGTTGCTTTAACGGGGGCCAACTTTTGTTAAACGGTGGTGAACGGTTACGAGCTGTGATGAATTTTTTTCACCGCTCCAGGAACGCTCCAGCAAAGTTCGGGCGGTGTGACCGGGGCCTAAGGTCTCGTATATAATCATGGAGTATTTTTCTGGTTTTTGTATGGGTGTCAGTTTGAGTAGATCTATCTAAAACTGGGTCTAGGCTAAAGTCTCCTCCTATAATAGGCCCTCCAGAGCCGACACGGTTAGGAATAGTTTTTCAAAAAAGTACAGGTTATCATCATTGGGACCATATATATATTAATAAGGTTTATTTTTGTGACAGAATACTGACTTATACTATAATGTACCTCCCGTGTGGGTCTTTGAGTTTTATTGTTTGGAATGGTATTGATTTGTGTATAAGAATAGCAACCCCTCTAGCTTGACTATTAAGGGAAGCATGAAAAACATGACCAGGCCATCTTTTGGTTAGCCTTTGTATATCTGTTGTGGTCAGATGTGATTCTTGTATAAAGATAATCTTAGATTTTAGATCTTTTATCCTGTTTAATGCTTGTTTTAATTTGTTTTCCTGAATCCCCTGACATTCCAACTTGTAATATTAGCAATCAGACTATTTTCCTGTTTAGTCCTCTCCATATACAATTAACATTATTCATGTACGTCTGGGATAATAATAATAATGAAAAAAGAAAAAAAAGAGAAACCTTATTATAGAGATGCAAGTTTACACATACATTCAAGCACACACACACACTGAACCTGATATAAACAACCCCTTACTAAACATGGGCATTTCCTTTGGAAAATGCCTACCCCTCCCCTGGAATCAAGGTGGATTTGGAAGATGCTGATCCACAATACCAGGGAGCAACTAATCAACGTGAACTCAACAGACAGCGCTCCAACAGTATCCATCAACCGTGTTAAGTTTACATAATTACTGTAACCCTTATCAAAAGTATCATCACTTATTTTAAAGTGTTAGCTTTCAACATGTAAATAAAGTTCAAATGAAGTGAATTTTAATAAGCCTTTGAACACGATAGCCTACACTATAGGCCGTGTGTGTGTGTGTGTGTTATTTATATATATATATATATATATATATATATATATATATATATATATATATATATATATATATATAAAAAGTCAAGCACTGAGTGTACTCAATTTTTTAAGCCTGCATTTGCCATATATTCTGAATATCACCTGCTTTGATTCGTTGTGTAGTGCATCCAAGTGTTTTTATGTAGCCACCAAGCTACATCAGAAACACGTCCCTCACAACTCACTCACATGGCTCCTCTCCTGCTGCTTGTAGTGGGAGAGTTTTATAAAAATCTTCGACTTCCTGTGGTGTCGAGAAGATATAAATCATCTCGTCATATAGGATCCTAAGCCTGCAGGGGTTGTGTAAGAATTCACGGAAGGCATTAATGTCGACAAACAGCTTTATGATAGGGTGAAACCCCCGTCGGATGCATATCGTCTCCGCGGAGAGATCTTGAGCAAATGTGATCTTGGTCCCATCATGCATGATTTCTAATTTCCTTGTCACCCAGTACACAAGTTCCTTCTCTTGGAAATTTAGAAAGCAGACCAGCCATTTTGGTTTCCTCAAGGCCATTGTGCGATGAACCTGCTCCAATATGAATTACTTTTCTGGTGGTAGTTCCAGCCATCTTGGCAGCATGTCAGTAATAAAGTTGAGGAGAGTTTGTTCTCCCTCTGCTCCCTCTTTTAAGCCAAATATGCGCAGGTTCTTTCTCCTTCCCCTGTTCTCCAGGTCGTCTGTTTTGGCCTCAAGGAAAGTGATTCGCTTGGCAGCCGATTCCAAAGCTGTCTCAGCTTTCTCTAGTGCCCTCTCGGTCTGGTCAATGCGAGTTTCGGCTTCTTCGACACGAGCTGTATTAGTCAAAACATCTTGTTTTATCTCCGTCACAGTACCTTCAAGTGCAGCCAAAGCATTTACCATTCCGGCCAGTTTTGTGTCAATATTATCCAACTTTGTTCCAAATTCCGACTGTAATGATTTTAGCTTGCTTAGCACCTCCGTTATGTTAACCATATTAGCATCTATGTAGCTCAATGGACTCAGAGTTGTTTTAGTGCCTTGCTTGCGTCCACGAGTAAAAATGTTGCACTGTTTCACCACTGAGGACTTTGACATACCGCACTGCATCTTTATTGAGAGTTGTTGAAAGTTTGTAAGGGTATTTTAAAAAAAAAAAAGCAGCCCACAGTTTCGGAGCTTCTCCACTAAGCTGCCATCTTGGTCATGTCATTTTTCTACACTTTTTAAGTACAAATTTTGTTCTTAAATGTTTACTTTATGACTTTTGCATATTTTACCCAAGTGAGTACAGAAACAGTTTATATTTCCTAACATTTATTTTTGTTGGAAAAGTAATGTTAGAGAAAAATGTTTCTATAGGCAGGTTTCCATTAACCGACCTAATGTGTGATTTGAAATTGCAAACTAAAAGAACGAGTAACGGAAACACATGAATTTTATAAACACTCAAATATCGCAAAAAAAAAAAGTATACGGTCATGTGAGGTGATTTTTTTTTAGACAATTCGACAAAGCAATATTTTGCAAGATTGAAATGGAAACTTTTTTGTATTTAAGCCACATCTATTATGATAGGTGCAATCAAAAATCAGATCTTGGAGATCCTTTGCCATGTTTAATTGGAACTACTTTTGCAAGAAAAAAAAAACCCAGCTTTAATTACATAACACTCAATCGTAACACAGACCTTTTGCAATAATGTTTATTCGACTTTATCTACAGTGGTGCTTGAAAGTTTGTGAACCCTTTAGAATTTTCTATATTTCTGCATAAATACGACCTCAAACATCAGATTTTCACACAAGTCCTAAAAGTAGATAAAGAGAACCCAGTTAAACAACTGAGACAAAAATATTATACTTGGTCATTTATTTATTGAGGAAAATGATCCAATATTACATATTTGTGAATGGCAAAAGTATGTGAACCTTTGCTTTCAGTATCTGGTGTGACTCCCTTGTGCAGCAATAACTGCAACTAAATGTTTCCGGTAACTGTTGATCAGTCCTGCACACCAGCTTGGAGGAATTTTAGCCCATTCCTCCATACAGAACAGCTTCAACTCTGGGATGTTGATGGTTTCCTCACATGAACTGCTTGCTTCAGGTCCTTCCACAACATTTCGATTGGATTAAGGTCAGGACTTTGACTTGGCCATTCCAAAACATTAACTTTATTCTTCTTTAACCATTCTTTGATAGAACGACTTGTGTGCTTTGGGTCGTTGTCTTGCTGCATGACCTATCTTCTCTTGAGATTCAGTTCATGGACAGATGTCCTGACATTTTCCTTTAGAATTTGCTGGTATAATTCAGAATTCATTGTTCCATCAACGATGGCAAGCCGTCCTGGCCCAGATGCAGAAAAACAGGACCAAACCATGATACTACCACCACCGTGTTTCACAGATGGGATAAGGTTCTTATGCTGGAATGCAGTGGTTTCCTTTCTCCAAACATAACGCTTCTCATTTAAACCAAAAAGTTCTATTTTGGTCTCATCTGTCCACAAAACACTTTTCCAATAGCCTTCTGGCTTGTCCACATGATCTTTAGCAAACTGCAGACGAGCAACAATGTTCTTTTTGGAGAGCAGTGGCTTTCTCCTTGCAACCCTGCCATGCACACCATTGTTGTTCAGTGTTCTCCTAATGGTGAACTCATGAACATTAGTCAATGTGAGAGAGGCCTTCAGTTACTTAGAAGTTACCCTGGGGTCCTTTGTGACCTCGCTGACTAATACACACCTTGCTCTTGGAGTGATCTTTGTTGGTGGACCACTCCTGGGGAGGATAACAATGGTCTTGAATTTCTTCCATTTGTACACAATCTGTCTGACTGTGGATTGGTGGAGTCCAAACTCTAAAGAGTTTGGTTTTGTAACCTTTTCCAGCCTGATGAGCATTTACAACACTTTTTCTGAGGTCCTCAGAAATCTCCTTTGTTTGTGCCCAGCTGACTATGGGCGAGAGGCGGGGTACACCCTAGACAAGTCACCAGGTTATTGCAGGGCTGACACAGAGACAACCATTCACACTCACATTCACACCTACGGTCAATTTAAAGCCACCCATTAACCTAACCTGTATGTCTTTGGACTGTGGAGGAAACCCATGCAGACACGGGGAGAACATGCAAACTCCACACAGAAAGGCCCTCGCCAGCTGCTGGGCTCGAACCCAGAACCTTCTTGCTGTGAGGCGACAGTGCTAACCACTACACCACCGTGCCGCCCCTTATGCCAGTAAAGAAAGCAAAATTTTACATAACATCACTTCTCAGAGGGGGGAAAGAAACAACCAACCAACCAACCAAAAAAAAAAAAAACATATATGAAGGCTGGTGAGAGAAAAAAGAAGCAAGTGTGAGAGTTAAAAGCTTCCAAAAGAACTGTCGCAGATTCAAGATACTCAGTCAACCACATGAGCTAATTTCCTTATTAAAGTGCACATATAATTCTGAAGATTTTTAAAGCAATGTAGAAAAATGTAGAAACATAATTCAATTACTTTTGAAGGCACTTTTGTTTTGCATCCTTTCTTTGAATGTACATAATACTTTGCACTGTACGTTATCATTTCTGTAGTAATACATCATTCACAGGAAGTTTTATGACAAAAACCTCCCAGAATAGAGATCTTGCAGTCACGTGACCGGAAAGTACACAGCTGCCATCTTGTCGGTCAACAGCACAGCTGAATATTGCTGCACTCGTGTCCAGAATGGATCGATTTCAACCGACGGACTACACGGCTCATTTTTCTAATGAACAGATAACTAGATATATGTCTAAAATAAACGATCTACAGATTAGTGACCCTTATGGCTTACCGGACGGAGTTTTCACGACCGTGTCAGTGGATATGGAACTGCCAGCGGAATACCCAGACGTGTATAATTACCTCATTAACTTTCCCTCGCTGTTCAGTGGTGAAGCACTGCGTGCTTATAAATCTCTGGACAGTTATCTTTACAGAAATTCAGGATTTGTCAGCGACTCAGATGTGGCATCTTGTAAACAAGAAAATGATCCTCACTGGATGGGTAAGTCACTTAAGTATTGAGTATAGCACTGACCAGCCGATTATAGAATAGAATAAGGTAATTCCAGCTGTAATTCCAAATTGTCTGTCTTGTTTACCTGGCGTTGGAGAGGTAGAGGCTTGGCAGTGGAGGTTTGAGTGGCTGTTTTCTGAGCTTAGTCAACAGGCCGCTCTGCAGCCTCGCTTTTGCTTCCTCTCCCGGTGCCGCCAACTTCGCTTTGCTTCCAATAACAATCCACGGAGACCCCGCTGGTCTCGCTATCTCGTCCGAAATGTTTTTTTTTTTTCTCGTCCGGAATGTTGTGCATGCGATGGAAATCGCTACAAACCGTCATTTTCTGCTGGAAACCAATGTCCAGTAAGTCCATACGGTTGTAGTGGATATTGAAGTCCGATCCACAATCTGGATCGGCTGTGACGTCACATGCAAGTGCTCCATATAAGCTTAAGGAAAAGCTGATTAAAAATATTTAAGAACAAAAAGCATAAAGAGAGAGTAAGGTGATACTTAGTTAAGAATATATGAAAGCAGGTATTGGAAAATATCCAACTTCAGAGTGGTAACAGTAACTCCATTTTCATGCTGGGTTGCACAACACTACTGTCATTGATTATCTTCCTTTAGCACACCATGTCTTTTTATTCCTTCCATAATGGTTACAAAATAATGAAATGGTGGAAAGTTTCAGAGATTTTTACCAAAGGTTGTGATTAAAAAAACAAAAACTTGAAGACATGCCTTTTAAAAAAGAAAATATTTCTAGACTTAAAGATCTGTAAAAACTGTGAATCAAGTTTCAGCTTCATCACATTTCCGTGAAGGAACCATTTGGCCATGGAGTTATAGAGCAACTGTAAAGTAGATCAATCTTGCTAGGATGTATTGTGTGTGTGTCCCTCACCTTGTTTGCAGTAACAGCAAAATATCGCAGGTTCTGCAACAGTCCGATATCTGGGTGGATACTGCTCAGGTTGTTGTGGCTCAAGTCAAGGAAGCGCAGCTTGCGGCAGAAGAACAGCTGGCTGGGGAGCTTGTCAATCTTGTTGCAATTCAGGTAGAGGCGCTCGAGGTTGGTGAGTTTGCCAATCTGGATGGGGATGTAGGCGATCTGATTGTCCCAGAGCTTCAGACACACCAGCCGCTGCAGGTGCTGGAAGCAGATGATCTCCTCGATTGTCTTTAGATTATTGTCCTTCAGGTCGATCTTCTGCAGAAGGCAGAGGAAAATAAATTCATTACAAATCTGGAACCACAGAATCAGGCAATAAATGATCCACATATTGAATGAGAATACCATGAATTCTGCATCTTCACTATTTTAAACTGGGGGGAAAAGTGATTCAGTGGTTCCAGTGACAAAAGAGGACAGATGACAACCATGAGGTTGCTAATATTGTTTATTTCCTTCACAGAGAAGTGAAGTCAAAAACAACCTACTTTCCCAGGAAGAGGACATTTTACAGGCATTGTAAACGATCATTTACTGGTTTCTTGCCCTTACCTGAAATATCATGAAAAAGATTCAATGCGTTACATAGAGATACACTGAACCTATGAAATGTCACAGAAGTGTTTGGAGATAATTTGCATCCAACAATAACTTGCAGGACAGGTGTCATCGAATAACAGACATTCCGCAGCATGTATAAAGTCTCATCTTGTCTCATTATCTCTAGCCGCTTTATCCTTCTACAGGGTCGCAGGCAAGCTGGAGCCTATCCCAGCTGACTACGGGCGAAAGGCGGGGTACACCCTGGACAAGTCGCCAGGTCATCACAGGGCTGACACATAGACAGACAACCATTCACACTCACACCTACGGTCAATTTAGAGTCACCAGTTAACCTAACCTGCATGTCTTTGGACTGTGGGGGAAACTGGAGCACCCGGAGGAAACCCATGCGGACAACATGCAAACTCCGCACAGAAAGGCCTTCGCCGGCCACGGGGCTCGAACCTGGACCTTCTTGCTGTGAGGCAACAGCGCTAACCACTACACCACCGTACCGCCCATGTATAAAGTCATTGGATTAAATTTAATAATACAGTGTCTTGCAAAAGTATTAATCCCCTTTGTGTTTGTCCTGTTTTTTTTGCATTACAAGTTGGAATTAAAATGCATTTTTGGGGAAATCCTTTAGGGTAAAACTATGCAAATGGTGCATAGCATCCAACATGAAAGACGGGGTGCCATGAACCTTACAAACATCTCTCACTTCAAAAATTGTGGTCATGGTATTCAAAAATTTGCTTTCATGTGAAACTGATGCCTGAAAGTGCAGTGAAAATGCTGCTAGCCGATCATATACAGGCACCATTCCAACGGTTATGGCTGTTGAAGTGTACAATACAAAGGAATGCTCTGAGACTGAGACTAGGTGAAGATGTACCTGTAGGTTGTGGAGGCTGAAAATGGAATTGGGGATGTGCTCCAGGTCACAATGCACCAGCTTCAGCTTGGTCAGGTTCACCATCTTTCTCAGGCTGTTAAGCACCATCAGCTTGGTGCCCTCGTTATGGATGGAGAGCTTTTGTAAACGCACACCCACATCTGTCACCACCTAGAGAGAGGATTACAATATTGCCATAGCTTTATAGTTATATTGCCTCAGGAATAAATATATAGCTACAGAAGAATATACAGTGGTGCTTGGCAGTTTGTTAACCCTTTAAAATTTTCTACAACCCCGATTCCAAAAACGTTGGGACAAAGTACAAATTGTAAATAAAAACGGAATGCAATAATTTACAAATCTTAAAAACTGATATTGTATTCACAATAGAACATAGACAACATATCAAGTGTCAAAAGTGAGACATTTTGAAATTTCATGCCAAATATTGGCTCATTTGAAATTTGATGACAGCAACACATCTCAAAAAAGTTGGGACAGGGGCAATAAGAGACTGGAAAAGTTAAAGGTACAAAAAAGGAACAGCTGTTCGACAGTGTAAAATTGCAAAGAGTTTGAACATATCATCTACAGTGCATAATATCTTCAAAAGATTCAGAGAATCTGGAAGAATCTCTGTGCGTAAGGGTCAAGGCTGGAAAACCATACTGGGTGCGCGTGATCTTCGGGCCCTTAGACGGCACTGCATCACATACAGGCATGCTTCTGTATTGGAAATCACAAAATGGGCTCAGGAATATTTCCAGAGAACATTATCTGTGAACACAATTCACCGTGCCATCCGCCGTTGCCAGCTAAAACTCTATAGTTCAAAGAAGGAGCCGTATCTAAACATGATCCAGAAGTGCAGACGTCTTCTCTGGGCCAAGGCTCATTTAAAATGGACTGTGGCAAAGTGGAAAATTGTTCTGTGGTCAGACGAATCAAAATTTGAAGTTCTTTATGGAAATCAGGGACGCCGTGTCATACGGACTAAAGAGGAGAAGGACGACCCAAGTTCTTATCAGCGCTCAGTTCAGAAGCCTGCATCTCTGATAGTATGGGGTTGCATTAGTGCGTGTGGCATGGGCAGCTTACACATCTGGAAAGACACCATCAATGCTGAAAGGTACATCCAGGTTCTAGAGCAACATATGCTCCCATCCAGACGACGTCTCTTTCAGGGAAGACCTTGCATTTTCCAACATTACAATGCCAAACCACATACTGCATCAATTACAGCATCATGGCTGCATAGAAGAAGGGTCCGGGTACTGAACTGGCCAGCCTGCAGTCCAGATCTTTCACCCATAGAAAACATTTGGCGCATCAAAAAACGGAAGATATGACAAAAAAGACCTAAGACAGTTGAGCAACTAGAATCCTACATTAGACAAGAATGGGTTAACATTCCTATCCCTAAACTTGAGCAACTTGTCTCCTCAGTCCCCAGATGTTTACAGACTGTTGTAAAGAGAAAAGGGGATGTCTCACAGTGGCAAACATGGCCTTGTCCCAACTTTTTTGAGATGTGTTGTTGTCATGAAATTTAAAATCACCTAATTTTTCTCTTTAAATGATACATTTTCTCAGTTTAAACATTTGATATGTCATCTATGTTCTATTCTGAATAAAATATGGAAATTTTGAAACTTCCACATCATTGCATTCCATTTTATTTACAATTTGTACTTTGTCCCAACTTTTTTGGAATCGGGGTTGTATATTTCTACATAAATATGACCTAAAACATCAGATTTTCACACAAGTCCTAAAAGTAGATAAAGAGAACCCAGTTAAATAAACAAGACAAAGATATTATACTTGGTAATTTAGTTATTGAGGAAAATTATCCAATATTACATATCTGTGAGTGACAAAAGTATGTGAACCTTTGCTTTCAGTATCTGGTGTGACCCCCTTGTGTAGCAATAACTGCAACTAAATGTTTCCGGTAACTGTTGATCAGTCCTGCACACTGTCTTGGAGGAATTTTAGCCCATTCGTCCATACAGAACAGCTTCAACTCTGGGATGTTGATGGTTTCCTCACATGAACTGCTCGCTTTAGGTCCTTCCACAACATTTCGATTGGATTAAGGTCAGGACTTTGACTTGGCCATTCCAAACCATTAACTTTATCCTTCTTTAATCAGGGCCGGCTCTAGGTCTTTGGCTGCCCTAGGCGAGATTGAGTTTTGGCGCCCCCCCAAGAAAAAAACCCCTCTAATAACATCTAAATAACACTTTAATCACTCTATTCTATTACTATTAAACAATGTACGGTGCATGGACAATAAACAAGAAGTCATTTTTATCTTTTTCATTATTGTTATTATTGTTATCATTATTCACATAAAGTGTCACAAAGTAAAATGACCACACAAATTCAATACATATCTCCATATAATGGGCAAAAACTCTTCCGCACCCTGTTCAAAGTGTAGTGCATGGACAATAAACAAGAAATTCTTTTTTGCTATTAAAAGTTAAGTCATCTCTGAAGAATTAACAAATTAAATGAATAAAAAATTCTACAGTTCTAAATTGTGCAAACTTAAGCACCCTGTTAGGACATCAATGGGCTGTATTTTCAAACAAAAGTGCTATTATGGGTACTTTGTTATTGAAGTAACATTACAATGGGACTCGTCTGGTCTTCCTAATGGCAAATTCCTTGATAATATCATCAAATGATATTTCTCTTGAGATCTCTTGGTTGATGCTCATCAGAGCAAGCCCATTCAGACGTTCTTGACTCATTGTTGACCTTAAGTATGTCTTCAGCAGTTTTAATTTTGAAAAGCTTCTTTCAGCAGAAGCTACTGTCACAGGTAGTGTAACAGCAGAGGTAAGGAGCGCGTATTTCTACATCCCCAGCCGCATCAGAGGTGTTGTAAAAAAGGTTTTCAACCTTTCATGAGCCAGGGCGCACTTTTTTCAATGAAAAAATCTCAAGGCACATCACCAATAGAAAATGTTGACTGAAACTAAAACGCTGTTGCCAATATTTACAATATACAGTCATTCTGTAATTTTCCACGGTACACTTGGTGATCTCTCACGGCACACTAGTGTTCCGTGGTACTAGAGTTCGGCAGCACAGTGGTTGAAAACACTGTACACCACTGATGCACTTGGTAACATCTCCATTCAATAACTCCATCCCTCCTTTTTGGTGGGGTTTTGGTCGCCCTTGGTGCCCCTGGGCACACTAGGTCGCCTATAGCAATCGCCAGCGCTGGTAAAGAGAACACACCTGAGTGCTTGTTTCGTTTCCCTGCAGTCTTGACGCACTGAGATTGTTTCTTGTTTTCAATGCATTTATTATATTTTCCTCCAGGAAGCTCTTCGCAACATGGTTGCTTGAATGAGCTGCTAAACTGTCATTTTAATGAGAACACAGATCAACAAAGCAACTTTGTTTTATTAAAAAAAAAAAATGTGCCAGGCACCATTGGAATATCTCGCTGCGAAACGTGTTCGGTGCATAAAAGACCTTTACTTCAGCCCAGACTGCTCAACGACACCGACAGACTGCTCCAAGTGCAGCCATATTCAAAACAAGCAACAGATCTATGTCAGTTATCTACGTTATGCAAAAACACTCTTTAGCCAACAACACTTAGGCTATTACATGGCCAAAACAGAGAATAGCCACGGATGCGCACTTGCGCGCCCGAAGACACACTATAGACAGGGCGAACCACTGTTGAGCGCTTATTGTTTCATGATTAACAACCACCACCCCACCCCACCCCGCTTTTTTTGACAAATCGCACCCTGACTACATGCTTTGCTGTACAATTAAATTAGGCTAAGACATAATGCTGACTCGTTTTCAGAATAGTGGAAGTCATAATTTTTCTCCCCCCGTTTCTGCGCCCCTGGATGGACGCAGCGCCCTTAGCATTTGCCTATATTGCCTATGCCACGGGCCGGCTCTGTCTTTAATCATTCTTTGGTAGAACGACTTGTGTGCTTTGGGTCGTTGTCTTGCTGCATGACCCACCTTCTTTTGAGATTCAGTTCATGGACAGATGGCCTGACATTTTCCTTTAGAATTTGCTGGTATAATTCAGAATTCATTGTTCCATCAGTGATGGCAAGCCGTCCTGGCCCAGATTCAGCAAAACAGGCCCACACCATGATACTACTACCACCATGTTTCACAGATGGGATAAGGTTCTTATGCTGGAATGCAGCGTTTTCCTTCCTCCAAACATAACACTTCTCATTTAAACCAAAAAGTTCTATTTTGATCTTATCTGTCCACAAAGCATTTTTCCAATAGCCTTCTGGCTTGTCCACGTGATCTTTAGCAAACTGGATGAGCAGCAATGTTCTTTTTGGAGAGCAGTGGCTTTCTCCTTGCAACCCTGCCATGCACACCATTGTTGTTCAGTGTTCTCCTGATGGTGGACTCATGAACATTAGCCAATGTGAGAGAGGCCTTCAGTTGCTTAGAAGTTACCCTGGGGTCCTTTGTGACCTCACCGACTATTACACGCCTTGCTCTTGGAGTGATCTTTGTTGGTCGATGTCATGACTTCCTGGCTCAAGGCTGCCACAGCATAAAGGGGGGAGACCACACCGATATATATCAAATGCAAAAATAGATTTATTAAAGAACTATATACAGAAGTCAGTAAAAGTAAAACAAAGCAAAACTGTAGTGTCTTTCAGCATAATGGAATGTAGTGTGAAAAGGTAAATAAAAGTGGGGAGCGCAGCCAGCGCTGCAGCAAGCGTGATGTCGAGCAAGCAAGCCCCCTCGCGGACTAGGAGGTCCAAGTTTTATCCGGCTCCTAATTATGCCACCAATTAGTCACGCCATCAGAGCCCCAGAACTCCTGCTGGCTGAGAGACAAACACAAAACAGAAACCAAAACACTGGCAGACCAAGAGGGCTAGTGATGAACCCAGCACAGGAAAGCTGCAGTGTCACACCTCCCCCCTAAAAGAACAGAGGCCCATATTCATGGGACTCTGATTAACTCTAGCTCCCATCACCAATAATAAAGAATAAACTCAATAAACAACAAATTCAAAACTAACAGATGACTCATTCACTCTGGAAAATCACATACACACATGCGCGCGCACACATTCCTCTGTGATCAGTCACTCATGGTGGCACAACCATTAAACCCCACTCTCACTCCCAGCCTCCTCCATGTTCTATCCTCCAGCAGATCCTGGCACCTGGACAGCAAATTAAGGACAGACAGAAACAGAGAGAAGACAAAGGTAATAGATGCACACAATCACATTGTCCCATCCGGAGCCCGAGCCAGTGCATCCATCATCACGTTCTCAACGCCCTGGATGTGACAACTAGACGGTCTATAGGGTTGCAAAAAGGGTGCCCACCACATAAGGTGTTGGTTAGAATTCTGCAATGACTGAAGAAATGTGAGGGGGTTGTGGTCAGAAAAGAACACCACAGAATGTAAACCACCCCCCACATAGACATCAAAGTGCTGGAGAGCCCAGATCAACACCAGGGCCTCTTTCTCAGTTGTTGAGTAGTTCATCTGATGTTTATTGAACTTGCATGAAAAATACCCAACAGGCCGATCCACACCACTTTCATCACCCTGAAGGAGAACTGCACTGACCCCCCACCTGGCTTGCGTCCACCTGTAACTTGAAAGGCTGATCTAACTGGGGCGCAGCCAGGACTGGTGCAGAACTCAACAGTTTTGCATTTTCAAATGCCTGCTGGCATTGAGCAGACCACACAAACTTCACAGAACCCTTAAGTAAAGGAGCAACAACTGTAGAAAAATTACAACAAAAATTCCTATAATAACCAATCATTCCTAAAAACTGCATCAGTTCCTTCTTAGTAGATGGAGGAGGAAACTCGTCTATGGCCAAAACCTTGGCTCTTACTGGCCTAACCTGACCTTGACCAACCACTTTGCCTAAATAGACTACAGTGGCCTGTGCAAACTTGCACTTCACTAAGTTCACTGTTAAATTTGCTGCCAACAAATTTTCAAACAATGCACGAATGCAAGCAAGGTGTTGCTCCCAGGTATCAGCGTAAGAAACCACATCGTCAATGTAAACTGTGGGTGGTAAAGGAGAGCAACTGGACTTGCTTGAAGATTCTTGAAGACATTTCACCTCTCATCCGAAAGGCTTCTTCAGTTCTGTCTGACTGGTAGGGAGTATCAGGTATTTATCCTCTCATGGATGAAAAGCTCATCTAAGCCCATGTTTACATTAGACCGTATCAGCAGATCATCAGATTAACATTTTTAAAACGATTAGTGTGCACACAGCAACACCAATACACAATTTGCGTGCACACAGCAACACCAATACACAGATACACTCGGCTCCGCAGGCATCCTGCGCTCCAAATCACTCCGCCCTGAACAGCGAGTGCCCTCTGGAGGGTGCGCACTCCGGCCCTGCGCAGCTCACACAGCGCGTGAGTGAAGTGCACAAGCAGTGTTTTCGGGACTGAGCCGCTGTGTGTGTGATCCCAGCGCACATCACTTACCACTTGCAAGTGGAAGGATGGCAAGCCTAAAGACAATCATAACTACACAATGGGCAGTATTTGCATCAGTATTTGCAGTATTTTCATACTTTTATACTCTTTAATGAAAGGTGATACAAGGCGGAAGTCCGCGCCGTTTTTCAGCAGTCGCGTCACATGACCAACGCCAGCGAATCAGGAAGGTGGATGTCACAGTGACATTGTCCAATGACGACGCCAGCTAGAGCTCAGCACAGCGTATCCGCGTATCTCAATGTTTACACAGCACCGGATCAGACACGATCTAGATTGAATACGTGGACCCTGGCAGATTCCCGTTTCCCGGCGGTTTAATGTAAACGGACAGTGCATCCGCGAAGAAAACGAGACAGATACGGTCTAATGTAAACTTGGCCTAAGGTGTCATTGAGTCATCCTGTTGGTGTGGGTCACTGGGGGCTGGTTGTGAACGGCCTCGAGAGTTGTTAGGATTGCCCGTTAGGGTGATCAATGGAATGCTGAGTCTCTCTGTCCTCCTGTGAGTCACTGAAAACAGCTGGGTTTTGGTATGCATTCAGTTGTCTGGGAAGTGTGCCAAGGACTGCATTGTAGGTGGCTGATAAATGATGTCTTAGACCCCCACCTCTGTTCAGTGATGGCCGTTCCAGGTTGACAAAAATGGCTTCTTTAACTCCTCGCTCATACCAACGATCCTCTCTGGCTAAAATGCGTACGTTGCAATCCTGAAATGAGTGTCCCATGTTGTTAAGATGAAGGTAGACAGCAGAGTCCTGGCCTGAGGAACTGGCTCTCCTGTGTTGAGCCATGCGCCTGTGAAGCGGTTGCTTTGTTTCACCAATATATGAGTCTGTGCATTCCTCACTGCACTGAATTGCATACACTACATTGTCCTGTTTGTGTCTGGGTATTCTGTCCTTAGGGTGGACCAGTTTCTGCTTCAGGGTGTTACTGGGTCTGAAATGTACTGGAATGTTGTGTTTGTAGAAGATCCTCCTGAGTTTCTCAGATAGACCAGAAATGTAGGGAATGACAATGCTCTTGCATTTGTTCCTGTTATCCTCCTTGTCCATTCTGTTCCTTTTTCTGCTCTTGAGGAAAGACCAGTTGAGATACCCGCAGTTCTGAAGTGCTTTCTTGATGTGATTCTGCTCCTTCTCTTTTCCCTCTATCGTTGTAGGGATGTTCTGAGCCCTGTGTTGCAAGGTCCTAATGACCCCCAATTTGTGTTCCAGTGGGTGGTGAGAGTCAAAGAGTAGGTACTGGTCTGTGTGGGGGGGTTTCCGGTAGACCTCGATGCTCAGGCTTCTGTCTTGTCTAATGTGTACATCACAATCCAAGAAGGCTAGATTATTCCCACTGATGTCCTCCTGAGTGAAGTTGATGTTAATATCCACTGCATTGATGTGCTTAGAGAAGGCTTCCACCTCATGGGTTTTGATTTTAACCCAGGTGTCATCCACATGTCTGAACCAGTGGCTGGGAGCAACTCCTGAAAAAGTGGTCAAAGCTTTATGTTCTACTTCCTCCATGTAAAGATTGGCCACAATAGGGGATACCGGTGAGCCCATGGCGCATCCATGTTTCTGTCTGTAGAAACTTTCATTAAACTGGAAATAAGTGGTAGTCAGGCAGAGGTCAAGCAGGGTGCAAATCTGGTCCGTGGTGAGGTTCGTTCTATCCAATAAGGTGCTGTCTCGAAGGAGTCATTTTCTAACATTATCCCCACTAGCCTACGCCTGTTTTCAATGGTCAAAGGACACAGAACTGATACTATCCTCCAGAAAGCCCAGAAGCAGCTTCTCAACGAGAGAGTGAGACAAGTACATTTCACCATCGATGCTCTCCAGAACAAGACTGAACTGATGTTTGAAGAGTTGACAGAACTTCTTCCCAGTGAAGTTTTGGAATGAGTCTCTGAGTTTGCTGAGAAGGCACAGATTTCACAACATGCCAAAGGCAAGGAATGACAGATGCGCAAATTTCAAACTTTGCTGTCTAAAACCACCTCCTCCAGCAAGACAGAAGTGCTGATTTGGAGGAAGAAATCTGACCAGGCTACACAACCAGACATAGAAGAGAAATGGGTGAAGAACTTATCCGACAGGGTACTCACCCAACCAGAGAAAGATGTTCTATCCAAGGGACTTAACTTTGCAGTTTCACCAGAGCGGATACCAGTGGTAGACCTCATCACAGCCACAGAGTCAGCCATCAGAAACAACAATCTGACCAACACAGAGGCAGAACAACTTAGGCTGAAGATATCAGCTGCTCTGTCCAGTGCGAAAGCACCCCCCTCCAACCTCACCATCCAAGAAAGGAGGGCTCTTACATTGCTTCAAAGAGACTGGAACATCACCATCCTTCCTGCTGACAAAGGGAGATGCACAGTAGTGCTAAACACAGCGGACTACCACTCCAGGATGACAAGTCTCCTCAGCGACACTACCACCTATGAAACCTTGAGGTGGGACCCCACAAGTTGTTACAAAAAGAAAGTTGTTAGCTGCCTGCAACAACTAGAAAAGGACCAAGCCTTCAACTGATCTCTGCACTACAGATTGTACCCTGGGGAAGCCGTTCCTCTCATATATGGACTCCCCAAGATTCACAAGGAAGGAGCTCCACTCAGACCTATCATCAGCAGTATAAACTCTGTTACTTACAACATTGCCAAACACCTAGCCACCATCCTGGCACCATCCATAACTTTGCATTCTTGTGTAAAGAAATTAGTGGAAACAGTATTTAAAGAATGATACAAGAAATGGACAGAGATTTGTCCTAGTATTTAAAAAATGATATAAGAGATGGACAGAGATTTGTCCTAGTCAATGAAGAATGATATAAGAGATGGACAGAGATTGTCCCAGTCAAGGAAGACTGATATAAGAGATGGACAGAAGTTTGTCCGAGCCCAGGAGGACTGCTAAGCTGTGGTACCATCAATATGTTTGCCGAAACGGATAAAACACAATTTTGAGACATTAAACCGCGAGTAGTTTATTGGGTTGTGTAAGAGAATTATCCGCCCAAGTGACGACTGGGTAACGGCTCACCTACTTGAGCGAAGGAAGTACGGGTGCGTGTCTCGACGGACTCGCGTTCAGCGATTCGTAACTGGGAAAGAATTGAATCTTGCTCCCTTTGTTCTGTGTGAACAACTGGCCCGTCGGAGGAACGGGATAGAGAGGTTCAATCACGAAGTCGCAAAGACACACCGGTGTGCACGCAAAATATTGATGAATTAACAGAGTACTGTCCTCCTCCAAATTCTGAAACAGAGAAACAGATTTTGTACACATGCGTGAGTTGTCTTTGAGGTTGTTGTGCTAAATGATACCCACTTTGATTTAAAGCAAATGTCAGATAAATTGTTTACTAATAAGAACACACCTAAAGGATTATTGTGTCGCATTTTTGGACACAGTCCAACCTGTTCCTCTTGTGATCCTGAAAAAAACTCAGCCATTGTTGTCATAACCTATTGATATAATAGTGTACAATGAGGAACAGAAACAGTAAGTTAGGGAAAGAAAAGAAAAAGCAAGTAAGTGTGAGGCTACATGTGCTATAATAAGAATTGGATGTTTCTATGACAGCCCAAACATCCAGTTTATGAAAACCTCGTATGGCGAGGATTATTTGGCACAGTTTGACATATGGGTAAAGGACTTAGGATTCCCTGAAAAGGGCAGTTTTAGTCCCAGGCAGATAGGACAGTTAGAAGAAAAGTTGAAACAGAAGGAAAAAGAAGAGCCTGCAGATAATGTTAAGTTCTTAGGGGACTGGAGGGCATTTTCTGCATGGAAAGAAGAAACAATTAAAGGTCCCATGGCATGAAATTTTCACTTTCTGAGGTTTTTTAACGTTAAAATGAGTTCCTCTGACCTTCTTAAGTCACCCCAGTGGCTAGAAATTTCATAATGTGTAAACCAAACTATGCCCAACATTTGAGAATGGCGCGTCAAAACGGCGCGTTGATAAACTCTTCCCTTTACTACGTCAACAAGGGAGATGATCCCCACGCCCCCCCTCTGGATTCCCACCCACTGTATGAATTGCCCGCCCAGTTGTAGTGAGGAGACCATAGAGGACACAACAACATGGCATCACCTAAGCGAGCGAAACATGGAAATTGCGCTGTACATGGATGTGACAACACAGAAAAGAGTCTGTTTTTACTGCCGACGGGAGAGCCCTTGAAGACGCAGTGGCTTAATTTTATTTACTTCAATAATACGCCGTCGAGTCTACCTAAGACGGTGTATGTTTGTCGGAAGCATTTTCCTGAGGAATGTTTCCACAACTTGGGACAGTACAGGGCAGGTTTTGCACATCAACTGTCACTGAAGCCTGGGGCCGTACCAAGCATCCCTGCCGCATCAGCCACAAACAGCGAACAAGTAAGTGTATAACTGTTAAGTCATTTTGCTGTGTTTTAAAATCGGTGCCACGTTAGCCTTGCAATGGCTACATTAGCTGTGCAGCTAACCGCTTCCTGCAGTTAGCCAGGTACTCTGCGCTACAAAACCAAAAAGCATGCAGCATGCTCTGTTATAATAGCCAATCAAAACAGTTTTTACAAA
Organism: Neoarius graeffei; assembly: GCF_027579695.1. Lineage (NCBI taxonomy): Eukaryota > Metazoa > Chordata > Actinopteri > Siluriformes > Ariidae > Neoarius > Neoarius graeffei. The sequence continues at coordinate 18,875,976 of NC_083580.1, forward strand.
GACACCCACATTCTTTTTTTTAAGTCACTTGTTCATTTTATTTGTTTGTTTGTTCAGTAAAAACCCAAACATTTGTTGAATTTATTTTATTTCCTCGCGTCGCACCTTAATGACGTCAGCGCGCGGTATTTTTCCCTTCGCGGTTTGTTCCTTCTCTCTCGCCACAGTAAGACACCCACATCCACTTGTTCTGACCCACTGGAGGTAGCGTCACAGTGCTGTTAGCCAATCAGAGGTAACACGTTTACATGTCATGAATATTAATGATAAGACCCGCCCCCACCCTCTACCCTTCCCCGCCTCCATGCTTCTCATTAGCAAAACGACGCACTGGGAAAAGGGCTGAAATGGGGCTTTCTCCCAGGAGGCTATATCTACGTGCCGAGGGTTCATTTCGAGAAAGGCTGCGGATATAACATCCGGAAACCTCCACGAGCCCATTTAAAGCATCAACAAACCACCATGCCATGGGTCCTTTAAGAGAGAGTACAAAAGAGAGAAACGACAGGCAGGGCTCTCACCCTCTTCTCAGTCAGTGCGTTTACATGCACATAGAGAAAATCAAATTTCTGCCGTAGCTCGACTGAAATCGAAGTTCTAAATGCCATGGAAACACCTTAGCTCGGCTGAAATCGAACCGAACTGGATTTCTCGTAATCGAGCTACGTGACCTAGATTATGCGATTGTAGCCGAGCTACTTAGTGCATGTAAACCCTATTGAGCTACGTAGTCGAGCTACTTACTTCAGCACTGCCCCTTCCGGAAGTGATGAGTGACGAGACCACAAGCGGGAAACACAACAGCCTCGGTCGCGATGGTGTACAGAATGTTCAGCAAGTGCTGAGCTGCTTCGTTGTTGTCCATCTTCTCTCTCTCGATGTTGCTGTCCTCGTCGTCATTCTTCTTGTGAACACGGAACTGATAACTTTGTTTATACTCTTGAATAGCTCTTCTTCATGACGACAATCAGAAGTGTACCAACACGATGGGGCGTGTAGTGCCACCTGTGGCTCGGGTGCACAATGTACCTCACACAATAGCTCGATTTCCTTGTGTGCATGTAGGATTGGATTTCTCTGGCACCCCTGCTGGGACCCTTAGCTCGATTACCGACAGTAGCTCGATTTGGATGTGCATGTAAACGCACTGACTGTTTGAAATTTCAGATGGACCCTGACCTGGAGTCTGCCCCACCACCCCGACACACACTGCCTCCTCAGCAAGGCGGAACATCATTCCCACAAGCGCTTCACCCACAGAAAGGGGGAGAAGTCGAGACAAAGAAGAAAAAAAAACTGAGCCTCTGGAATCTCTCCCAGCCTACCAGCCGCCTCCAGCATCAGCGCCTCTCAGTGCTTCTCCATCACACACGAGATCCGGTCTTGCATAGGGCGATGGAAGAGACACCCTCCTGGACCTGACCGCATGCTCACCAGTGGGTCCACAAGACCATAACCTAAAGTCTGAAGTCCTTCATCTTCCACTGGTGGAAGTGGCTGGAGCTGACAGTGTGCTTTTAGTCCACAGACCCTGGACAACAGCTGACATAAAAGAAAGCATGGCTTCTCTTCCCAACGTGAGAGAGGTAGGAGGAAAGACATTTGGTAATGAGCTGTTGATATTTTGCAGAGAATTCTGACCGACCACCCATGAACTTCGCCGCCTACTCATGATCAAGATGGGTATAGATTGGAACAAAGTTTCCAAAGAGTGGCCGGAAGCTGACCAGCGAATGACTACACCAGACTGGAGCGCGGCTGGCAATGGTGAGTATAGAGATACCATCACTGCTCTCTGTGCTTGTCTGGACAGTGCTTTTCCTTTGAACATAGACATGACTAAGATCAGTATGTGTCAGCAAGAAGATGGAGAAGGGGTGTCAGCGTTTCTCACCCACCTCACCGCCGTGCATGAGAAATACAGTGGCCTGACCAGACCCGCGACCCTGGCTGGAGTGGAAGGCACTCCTGAGGTCTGGGAAGCGCACCTGCGGAACAGTTTCATGAGTGGTGTGAATCCAGCAGTGGCCAAGTTAGTAAAGCAGCTCTGTCTCCTGTGGGAAACCACCAGTCTCACCAAGATCGAGCAGTACGCTGTGCATGCAGAAAAGCTGCTGAAAGAGAAGAAGACAAAGTCGACACAAAGAGACCAAGACCTACACGCTGCCACTCTCACTCTTTTCCAGACTGTTCAGCCTGGACAAGGAGGAAGAAGAAGAGGTCGAGGTAGGGGCCGAGGCAGGACGACCTGGGGTGACCCGTCCTGGATTAAAGGCATAACCTGCTACAACTGCAATCGGAAGGGACATATGGCTCGAGATTGTCTCCACAGTAACAGGCAGAAGCCTTGTGAGGAGTACAGCAAAGCAGACTGACGGGCGGACTCCGGGAATGGGCCCCACACAGAGAACAGTGGAGGTAACACACACACACATCTGATGATACACATACACAGGAGCATTCACATAACGTTAAACACATTAGTAGCAGCACCTGCATGTAACAGCAAGACTACACAGAAATGCCCGATACACCAGTCCAAATTGATACACCTGAAGTTGCATTAAGTTTGATAAAATACACAACTACTCCCTTCTCTAAACTCCCTTGTATGCCCCTCACTGTGTGTGGGCATGTGTTAACCTTTTTAGTAGATTCTGGAGCAGGACACTCAGTGATACAACATGGGGGTACTTCCAGTAGACCCACCGCTCAGCTCAAATTCTATTCAGACAATGGGCATCTCAGGACGACCTGTAACCGAAACTTTCTCAGTCAACCTCCCGTGTAAAAGCGAGGGAGGAATAGTTACGTCCCACTCATTTCTCATCTCACATACATGTCCAGTAAATTTGTTAGCACGTGATTTAATGTGCAAATTAGGAGTAAATCTCATGTCCACTCCAGATGGACTAACTATTGAAGTAAGTGAAATGTGTGGTGTGCAGTATGGGTTTGGAAGCCCTCTGTATGTGTATGTCTGGCGGCTCTGCTCAGATCAATTCACACAAACCCCAAACACCTTGTACAGCTCGCATACTTTAACACCTCATCAGTTGACACAGATTATATGAAAGAGGAAGATTTGCATTGTACAGCACATGTTCACCAAGGGCAAGATGTAGAGTTTGAAAAGACTTGGTTTGCAGACCCCCATGCACGTGAAAGACTGACCGTCAAAACTACATATTGGTCTAAACATTATTGTGCTGTACAGGTCCATTTTACTCGTTGTCCAAACAGCTGCATCAATGTTCATCGCAGTGTTCTCAAACATGTTATATGTGGCCTCGTGACAAAGGACTCTGAGGTTGACTGCTGCCAACATGATTTCTTTGACATCATTAATTTTATATCCCATGTCTCAATAGCAAGGCCACGAGCCGCCCATTGGAAAGACGTGGGGAAGTGGGTCAAGAAGTGTGCAGTTGATGGCAATGAATGGTCCCAAACAGAGAACCCTAGTGTGTTGTTTTGCCAAAGCTTGGGGTCTACAAACAAAGTCATGCTATGTGTGTGTATGTTAAGCGCAGCGTAATATTAGCCATTGATGACTGGGATCCTGGGGACCCCAGCCGTATTGGCCTGTTTGTCTCTGTTTCCACAGGCATAACTCCAGCAGAGGTGCACCCCAAATTGGCGGGAGTTCCAAATTCCGTTTGGGCGAAGGGTAAACATGATGTGGGCCTAATAAAGAATGCTGAACCAGTGGTGATCACCCCCAAATCAGATTTCAGGCCTAGACAGACCCAGTACCCACTCAAACCAGAAGCAATCACAGGTATAAAACCGGTCTTTGATTCGTTGCTAAAGGCAGGTGTAATTGTCCCTTGCCCTGACTCTCCAGTGCGCACTCCTATTTTTCCAGTTAAGAAGGCAAGAAAACCGTTCCAGCCCGATAAGTGGAGGTTTCTCCAAGATCTGTAAGCAGTCAATGCTGCGGCTGTCTCGCGTGCGCCTGACGTCCCTAAAGAACGCTCTGCAGACCACACCCACTCTGGGACTGCCTGACCCCAATAAACCATTTTGTTCAAAGTGTAGATGAAAAGAAGGGTTTTATGACCTCTGTTCTTTTGCAGAAACACGGGGATAGATTGAGACCTGTAGCCTACTTCTCCAGCAGGCTGGATCCAGTGGCAGCTGGACTTCCTGTTTGCCTGCGTGCAGTTGCTGCAGCTGAAAAGGCGGTAACTGCTTCCAGAAATATTGTGGGGTACTCTAACCTCACCCTTTTGGTCCCACATGCTGTCTCCCTGCTTCTGTTGGAGAAAAGACGTCACATTTGTCAGCACAGAGATGGTTGAAGTATAACACTGTCATACTTGATATGCCTAACATCATTGTGAAACGTTGTTCTGTTCTGAATTCTGCCTCTCTTCTCCCTACAGAGGATGATGGAGAGCCACATGACTGTGTTGCTCTCACTAATGATTTTTGTTCCCCCAGGGCAGACTTAAAGAGTGACCCTTTGGAAAATCCAGACATGGTCCTCTATGTGGATGGTTCAGCCTCCAGAGACCCAGAGACAGGAAAGAACAAAGTAGGTTTTGCCATAGTCTCAGATCACAAGGTCCTCAAGGTGTCGTGTCTGTCCTCAAACCTGTCGGCGCAGGCCGCAGATCTCTGTGCCCTTATCGAGGCATCCAAATTGGCGGCAGGGCAATCTGTCAATATTTTTACGGACAGTAGGTATGCATTTGGCGTTGTGCACGATTTTGGCACCATTTGGAAACACAGAAATTTTCTCACTAGCACAGGATCTCCCATTGCACATCATAAACTGGTCTCTGAGTTGTTGGATGCTATTCTACTCCCTAGAGTCATTGCTGTGTGTAAGTGTGCTGCCCAGACTAACAATACTGATCTTGTGTCTCAAGGGAATGCCAGGGCGGATGCGGCAGCTAAGTGTGCAGCCTCAGCTTCCAGTTCACCCTCTAACCTTGCCTTTCCTCAGGTTTCTACCCCTTGTTTACAGCTAGCAGACCTTCAGAGCACTGCCGCTCAGGATGAGAGACGAGTCTGGAAACAGGCAGGCTGTATCTTTGCAAACTTGGTCTGGGTTTGTCCCTCGGGCCGTCCCTGTCTACCAAAATACATGTTCCCTTTCTATGCAAAATTGGCACATGAGCTCACCCATGTGTCAAAAGGGGGGATGGTAGCAGAAGTAACAAACAGATGGTTCACAAATGGGTTTTCAAATTATGCTGTGAAATTTTGCAAGCAATGCTTGATATGTGCACAAAATAATGCAGGTCAAGGTATCAAACTAACTCAAGCAGCACACCCAATACCAGACAAACCATTTGATCATCTCCAAATGGACTTCATTGAACTGACACCTAGTGAAGGGAAAAGGTATTGCCTGGTAATAGTTGACATGTTTTCAAAATGGGTTGAAGTATTCCCCACAGCTAAACAAGACTCAGAGGCAGTAGTCAAAGCACTCCTGAGAGATATAATTCCTAGGTGGGGTATACCTAGCAAAATCTCAAGTGACAATGGAACACCCTTTGTTAATGCAGCCCTAAAGAAAATAGGAGCATTCCTAGGAATAGACCTGAAACAACATTGTGCCTATCATCCTGCCAGTGCGGGAGCAGTAGAGAGGGAAAATGGGTCCCTTAAAAATAAACTAAGCAAAGCTTGTGCATAAACAGGGCTAGGATGGACAAAAGGTCCTCCCTGTAGTACTCACACAAATGAGGATGCAAACTAGGCCTAAATATGGGTTAAGCCCATTCGAAATTCTGTTTGGACAAGTACCCAACATGGGGATAGGGCCAGCTCAAGGAACACTGCCAGACACCACACTGTGTGATGATGCAATGTTGAATTACTGTGCAACGTTGTCCTCTGCTTTGAAATCTATCCACAAACAGGTAAAAGAAGCACTTCCCAAACCCGCTGAGGGACCTCTGCACGATCTACAACCAGGGGATTGGATCGTGGTGAAGGACTTCCAACGAACCAAGTGGAACAAGCCATGGTGGAATGGCCCATTCCAGGTCCTGCTCAGGACCCCAACGGCAGTGAAGGTCACGGGCAGAGTGACGTGGATCCACGCCTAGCCACTGCAGGAGGGTTCCTGAATCGGCTGAGCAGGAGGAAAAGGAAGGCCTAAGTGACCCAGACGCTGACTAAAGCTCGTGAGGAAGAAAGGCATCACTGCACAGAACAGTGCAAGTATCACATCAATCACGTATGCACCCTCAATAAGGGAGAGTATTTCAGTGTCTAGCCGATAGATAAGTCTTAGGGTTTCGAGTTTCCTCCAAGTCCCAGTGAGGTGGGACGAGGGCTGATAGGGCGTGCCCGCCCTCTGAGCACCAATACACGTCAAGAAGGGCAAGGGTTAACTCGGTAACATCACTGAGGCACTGAACAAGATGCGCAAGGTTGCTGAACAATTATGAGCAGATGAACATGGAGGAGACAAAGACAGCTGGTGGCATTGGTTTAGTGGATGGAAGACTCTAATTCTATCCATCATACCAGTCCTGGGCTTAGTGACTGTGGTGCTATGTTTGCTCCCTGTTTTCTGTCAATGTTGTATGTCTGTGTTTCAGAGGCAGCTGACAAATATCGGTTACCAGATGGTGAAAATAGACTCTGATGACTTGCCTGACTGGCCTCCAAACTCACATGAAGACTATAACCCACCGTTCGATGACATCAGCACAGTTGACATGAAACTAGTCCTGACTTAAAACATTTTCATTATGATTGTTTCCTGTTCTGTTGTTTCCTGATCTATGTATGTAGCTTGCTAGCGTTAACTTAAGATGTCTATATCTTATAAAAAAACAGCCTTAGCATTATCCCTGTACACTCAATGACATGTTAAGTCGAATCTCTCTGAGAACTCTTATCACTGAAATTGTGTACATTTCTTTTCCTTTTGCAATTATTATCCTATAGGATAAAAAGGGGGGAGAATGTGAGGGAATTCAGTGGATGAACATTCCTATTCTCTGTGTTTCTGTGTGTTGAGCTCAAGTGGCCTAATATACTGAGAAAGATGTTTTTTTTTCCAATGTTGTAATCGCTTTTCTGTGGCCTTGGTGGTAATGAGCAGGGTGCTTGAGTTCGTCCTAGCTTGCATCTTCTCATGATGTAACCACCTTTCCTGACCTCAGTGGTGATAAGCAGGGTGCCTGAGTTCTCATAACTACGCATCCGCCTGCACACACCAAAGCACGCCAGGTGCACGCTTTAACTAAAGGGGTGTTCACACGGCAACTTTTACTCCGGTGTAGCACTGGGGCTGCCCCGGTAGAGCGTTCACACGGTACAAAGTTATACCGGTGTAGCCCCTGAAAGCTGCTTAAACTGGTGCAAATCTAACCCTGCTCGGGAGGTGGTTTAAGAAATTTATTCCGGAGTAAATGCTAGTTTGCGGGGCAGCACCGATATAAAATGGGACGTCTGAACGCTACAGGGGTAGGCTCGCTACGCGTGAGGAGAGTTGATTACATACGGGCACTGCATAATTTGCATCCTGGTATTTTGCGCTTCCAAAATGGCGAATATCAACAACAACAGAACTGCGTGTCTTCCAGTGTTGCCAGATTGGGCAGTTTTAAGTGCATTTTGGCGGTTTGAACATATTTTGGGATGGAAAACATCAGCAATATCTGGCAACACTGGTGTCTTCATCCACGTTGTTTTCCCGGCGCTTGGTGATGCCATGACAACCGGGAAAAGGAAGTACATTTTCACGCATGCGCATATTTAATTTCCGCATTATTACTATTGCAAATGATAGTAATAATGATAGGAAATGATAGTAATAAAAGGAAATGATATCAAAACTTTATTACTATCAAAGGAAATGATAGTAATAAAGTTTTTGCTACTATTGCACGGTCGCAGAAACTGCCGTGTGACCGCAAGTGGGGCTGCACCGGTGCTAACACGCTTCTCTCTAGTAAGCAGGGTTGTGATGTGTGAACGCTGCGCAAAATTTACACCGGTGTAAGATATATCGCAACAAAATACATCGGTGCAGCATCGATGCAAATATGTGCCGTGTGAACACCCTAAAAGCTTCATAGAAAATCTTGAGCCAATCACATGAAGACACAAGCAGTGACCGAATGCTTTGAGTATAATAGATAACATTCCTAAAACACAACTCAGAGTGTGCGTACTCTCGGCATCATCAGAAGTGGTGTCTTCTATTTTTCTCTTTCCTTTCCTATTTTATATATCTTTTATATGATCCAGGGTTCTCCACGAGGGGTTTTAGAGGGGCGGGCCTCCCCCCTTTCTGTGATTCCCGCCCCCGCTTAATTTCTGCCGCCCCTTTACAAAAGGAAGAGACGTCCCTTTGTTTTCTTTGTGACAGATAGCCTTTCTCTGTTGGAGTGTCGACAAAGTACACTACAGACAAAAAAATTGCATCACTGTGTTCAGAAGAGCCTTGTGGCACTCAATGTGAAAGAATTTTGTGAATATCTCCTTCCGTTTTCGTGTAAATCCCCGTTGTTTGGAGGGAGCACTCTGAGGAAAAAGTGCGCTTTCTGTGTGATACTCTGTCTCTAAGCGCAGCGCGCGTGTGGGGGAGGGGATGCTCCCTCTCACACACACACACAGGAGGGAGGGGCTGCTCCCTCTCACACACACACAGGAGGGAGGGGCTGCTCCCTCTCAGAGAGACACAGGCTTTTAGGATCATGGCAAGTCACACATTCACACAATTCAGCTCAGCTCCTACAATAGCCACTGCTACGCGCACTGCATCACTCTCACAATTTCCCACAGGGGAATTGTTGGCTCTAGTTATAATTTATAATGCTTATGTACATTCTTTTACAAAAGTGCAATATTTTGATGCTGCTGAGCCATTGATCAACCTTTTTTTATGTCTGATATGTTGTAGATGGGAAAAGTAAAAGAAGCAAAAGTTTACTTAAGAAAGATGGCTCTCTTTTTATTTTAAGTTATTATAACTTGTTCCTCAGGCACTCAATGTTAATAAACAGGCCTACATTTGAAATCTGTTGACCTCAGTTTTCATTCTTGCATTAGCTTTATGGAATTCATTGTATTAATTAATTTGCACTGAAGTGTGCAAATTAATTAATACAATGAATTCAAGTGTAAGTGTGTAATGTTTGATGTATGATGTGTTTTGTACCAGTCCAACTGATTCCTCTATTCTAAATGATTACTATTTGAGAGTATATTATGCAAATTTTATGCAAATGACATGTACATTTATACAAATTTGTTTCAAGGTCATCCGATTGACCCCCACCCCCCTATATTTTCAATCCGTGGAGAACCCTGTGATCTACTATAATAAATGACTGAAAAGACGACTGCTAAGCGTTCTGAAGTGTTTATTAGAAATTTCCATTACAACACCAAACGAGGAAGTGATGCATGCACCGAGGCCATTGATGTGTCTAAAAGTTGTGTTGCCGGATTACTAGTCTCGATTAGAGTGCCCCCCAGCAGCACCTGCCTTTCTTTTCAGCTGCTACAAATGAAGTCAAACAACTGGTCTTTTTTTTAGAAGATTTAGGGATAATTAGTTCCAGTTGGTAATGATCTGCTACACTAAGCAGCTGATCCTTCGTCAATATCACTAACAACCTCTCCGATGGAGCGTCCAGAAACTCCTCCACTGCATTCATCCCAAAGTTTAAATATAACACTACTCACTCAACAATTAAACAACCAATACTAATACAAAATAAACTACAAATGGATCTTCCAGACTAACCAACCCAAATAACAACTACAGCGCGAAGTACAAGCAGCTCACGAAACAGGACAAACCAACTATGGAGCTTCCCTATATCTAAAACATTTACCCACCATATACTAACCTAGCTTCACACTGTGCCCAAGAGCCAAGTTCTTTACTCACCGATACCGCTGGAGTTGTGCTGCCCTGACCGAAGCCAATTCAGCCCGGAACTCCACGGCGATATCCTCAGCCCAGACACAGTGACACTCCAGCCTAAAGCCCTAGCGCAACGGTGCTCTAAGCCGAGGATAAACGATAGCTCCAAAATGTTTTCATCCTGCTACATAAGCTCAAAATACATCGTTGGAAATGAAATAATTAACTCAACATGCGACTATGCGCCACCCCAATTTACCTCAACACAAGCCAAACAAAATATAACCTGTGTGGTTGCCCCAAACAGGTAGGCCAACTGTACACCTGTACATTTCATTCACAAATCAATGCCAATTACGTAGCTCGTACCCTCACTATGCTCTGCAATAGCCAATAGCGGGAATCGTAGCCTACAGACCGAAGTCCGAAGCATACCAAAAATTTTCCAGGTCAATTATCCCGGATGAGCCCCCAAATGTCATGACTTTATGGCTCAAGGCCGCCACACCGATATATATCAAACGCAAAAATAGACTAAAAGAACTATATACAGAAGTCAGTAAATGTAAAACAAAGCAAAACTGTAGTGTATATCAGCATAATGGAATGTAGTGTGAAAAGGTAAATAAAAGTAAGTGGGGAGTGCAGCAATCGTGATGTCGAGCAAGCAAGCCCCCTTGCAGACTGGGAGGTCCAAGTTTTATCCAGCTCCTAATTACGCCACCAATTAGTCACATCATCAGAGCCCCAGAACGTCCCCTGCTGGCTGAGAGACAAAACACAAAACAGAAACCAAAACACTGGCAGACCAAGAGGGCTAGTGATGAGCCCAGCATGGGAAAGCTGCAGCGTCACAGTCGACCACTCCTGGGGAGGGTAACAATGGTCTTGAATTTTCTTCATTTGTACACAATCTGTCTGACTGTGGATTGGTAGAGTCCAAACTCTTTAGAGATGGTTTTGCAACCTTTTCTAGCCTGATGAGCATCAACAACGCTTTTTCTGAGGTCCTCAGAAATCTCCTTTGTTCGTGCCATGATACACTTCCACAAACATGTGTTGTGAAAATCAGACTTTGATAGATCCCTGTTCTTTAGATAAAACAGGGTGCCCACTCATACCTGATTGTCATGCCATTGATTGAAAACACCTGACTTTAATTTCACCTTCAAATTAACTGCTAATCCTAGAGGTTCACATACCTTTGCCACTCACAGATATGTAATATTGGCTAATTCTGAATTACCGGTATACCAGTGAATTCTACAGGAAAATGTCAGGACATCTGTCCATGAACTGAATCTCAAGAGAAGGTGGGTCATGCAGCAAGACAACGACCCGAAGCACACAAGTCGTTCTACCAAAGAATGGTTAAAGAAGGATAAAGTTAATGTTTTGGAACGGCCAAGTCAAAGTCCCGACCTTAATCCAATCGAAATGTTGTGGAAGGACCTAAAGCGAGCAGTTCATGTGAGGAAACCCACCAACATCCCAGAGTTGAAGCTGTTCTGTATGGAGGAATGGGCTAAAATTCCTCCAAGCTGGTGTGCAGGACTGATCAACAGTTACCGGAAACGTTTAGTTGCAGTTATTGCTGCACGAGGGGGTCACACCAGATACTGAAAGCAAAGGTTCACATACTTTTGCCACTCACAGATATGTAATATTGGATCATTTTCCTCAATATATAAATGACCAAGTATAATATTTTTGTCTCATTTGTTTAACTGGGTTCTCTTTATCTACTTTTAGGACTTGTGTGAAAATCTGATGATGTTTTAGGTCATATTTATGCAGAAATATAGAAAATTCTAAAGGGTTCATAAACTTTCAAGCACCACTGTATGGATCCAATAATAATAATATAAAAATTATAGTAAAATTAAATAGTAAATAAAAGTAATCGACGCTTGAAAACCTGACTTGGTGGTCTTTAATTAGGAGCAGAAGGAACACCTGATAATTGACGTGGCAATACCAGGTGACCATATCATTGTCACCAAACAGGCAGATAAGATTACCAAGTACGCACTACTGAAAGTTGAGATCTCAAAAATGTGGAACCTGCCAGAATCAAAGATCAAGGTCGTTCCAGTTGTTATTGGTGCCTTAGGTTCAATTCCAAGGATGTTAAAAACATACTTAGACATTTTGGATGTGAAGTATGACATTATGACCCTACAAAAGTCAGTTCTGCTCGGAACTGCCCACATATTGTGAAAGGTGCTGTCTGTCTGAGGTCCTTGTTCCGACTTGACAGATAGCTGAAAACTCCAGTACACTAATGTCACCACAATTTTGTACTGTGCGACAATGCAATAATCATCATCATCAGAAAATATTACCTTTCCTCAAGCAATGTTCAGCATTTATTGTTTAACTACTTCCTGCAAAACACCTCAATTACAAAAAGCATCTTACCTGAGGCAGCTTGGTGAGACTGCTCTTCAACCATAGCACCTTAAGCCTTTTTAGCTCCCGCAAGCCATCGATCACAATGTAACGGTTACTGTCGGCACTCAGGTTGCCAGTGAGGTGGAGCTCACTCAGGTTTTTCAGGCTGTAGATCCACAGTGGAATCTCCTTAATGTCTGTGAACTTGATGTGCAGTGATTTGAGGTTTTCACATAGAAAGGCCAGAGCAGGAGCCTCGATCTTGGCTGGTGTATGGTACAGCCACAGTTCCCCCAGTACAGCCAGCTGGGCAATGATGGGTGGAATAGTGACATTTGGGATCAGCTCCAATTTCAGCACCTGAGGGATAGACAGAAAGGCTAAAATTTAGAGTTGTATCATAGCATAGAACAGGAATGGTCAACTGATGGACTGGCAGCAAGGCATTTACTGAAAAAAAAGTATACTTGGAAAAAATGCTAAAAACAACATATGCTATTTGCACCCAGGTGTCGGTATCAAATAAGGCTATTTGTACTCAGCATGGATAGCCAATTACACCTGGGTGTATGTAGCACCACCCAGAGACAAGACAAGCATCCAGATGTCCATAGACAACAATGCTATTTATGCGCAATCCCTAACTCTAACCAGTCATAAGAAATGGGAAATTAATGTACTACTACCAAATGTAATGGACTACCAAATTAATGTACTACTACCTAATGTAATGAACAACATTAGGTTGCTAGTTGTTTCTGGACCTTTATAAACAATACATATTCTATAACCGGATTTGCATAAATTGACTGGCTCTACAAAGTATTGCCTTGGAGGGGTGAATACCTATGCACACTCCAGATTTCTGTTTTTTCATTATCGTTTGTGTCACAATAAAACAACAATTTTCACCTTTAAAGTTGTAGGCATGTTGTGTAAGTCAAATGGTGCCAACCCCCCAAAAAATCCATTTTAATTCCAGCTTGTAAAGCAGCAAAAACAGGACCAACACAAAGAGAGATGAATACTTTTGCAAGACTCTGTACCTACTAACACATGATGTAAAGCACAGCATCATTCTGTGTTCAGTTTGTAAATCGACAGGAAAATCAGATTCCTTCACTACCGGTTGTTCCAAGATTATTCTCAACTCTGTTCAATTGTAAATCAAGTTTTATGTTGAAGTAAAGGCAGCTAAAAGGAGTCCTCTTTTGAATAATTTCCTGCTAAAATAACCTTAAGTAAATTCAAACTAAAGAGGTTTATTTTAGCTTGATGGTGTACAGGTGCCCTAAATCAAGACTTTCTTATTAGAGGCTGGAGTGGAGCCCAAATTTTATCTGTACAAATATTTTAATTATGCCAGTTTGGTTGGTATAAACCTGTATTAAGTCAACTTTGATAAGTTGGTAGCTAAAAGCTCTGTCACACTTATTCAGAATTAGCAGGAATCAAGCAGAACCAGCTGGAATGAAAAATTTTTCAAAATTCGTGCTACATTCGGGCAGGAATTTCAAACTGACCAATATTCTTACAGCTTTGTAAGAATGCCGTTCGAATACTTAGAATGCAATGCGCTTTGAACCCGCCTCGAATGATTCTTGCACATTCCAGGTGTATTAGCTTTCAAATGCAGTTCAAATGTAGTTGGAACATCATAGGAATACCTAGAATGCTGTTAGAATGCAGTAAGAATATTAAGAATGCACTTCGAATGCCGTACAAGTGCGGTTCGATTGCTGCCCGAATACCACCCGAAGTCTGGTTGGAAGGTGCCTCGAAAGCTGTACGAATTCGCCTCGAATGCAGTCAGAATGCTCCTGGAATAGCCACCAAATATGTTTTGAACATCTAAGAATTCAAAGAGAATGCAGCTCAAATACTTAGAATGTACTTCGAATATCCCAGAATATATGAAGAATTTTCATTCCGATGGCATTCCGGCTCATTCGAGGCACATTCGGGACATTCTGGCAGGATTTGAAGTGGCTTGCCATTTCGATTTTTCCCTCGAACACGATCAGAATGTTTCCAATGCTGTTGGAATGCCGTAAGAATATTTAGAATGCAGTTAGAATACACTTCGAATGCCTTTCGATATTTCTCCTCTACAAATGCACCTCAAATGTTTTGAGCATGAGCAAAAGATTCGGGTTGGCCACAAGAATGAGCCCGAATGTTTGGAATGCACTCAGAATGCAGTCAGAATTTTTAGAATGCACTTGAATATCCCGGAATATACGAAGAATTCTCATTCTGACAGCATTCTGGCTCATTCTGCCTCTAGTGTGACTACCCTGTAAGAAAAAATACAGACTAAGAAAAAGTGAAGAATACTTATTTTACTTTATTCTTCAAGGAAAAAAGTGGAGAATATTTTTCAGAACCCAAGGGCAACCCTGTTTACACACCAACTCTGGATGCTGAGGCATACAAGAAAGAGAAGTTCTACTCTGAACTGGATTCCATACTCTCCAAAAAAAAATCCCCAAAGAACACAAGGTGGTATTGCTTGGTGACTTTAATGCCAGGGTTGGTCGCAACTCTGAATTCTGGAGTGGCACAATTGGTAAGGAGGGTGTTGGGAATACAAATTCCAATGGCTTGTTGCTTCTCACCAAATGTAGAGAACATGATCTTACCATCACCAGCACATTGTTCTGGCAGGAAAAAAATTCTAAACATCTTGGCAACACCCCTGCTCGAAACATTGGCATGTGATTGTGAGGGCCTGTGATTGCAATGACATGCTTCTTACAAGCTCTATGACTAGTGCTGGACCATTGCATGATCTGTTCTATAATGGACTTCAAGATTGCCTGCAGAAGGAGGCTCAATCATCAGTTAATTAAACGCAAACTGAACATCACTTGCCTGAAGGATCCTGACAAAAAAAAGAAGAGTTGGTAACATCCCTTCAAGATAAGAGCTCTATAGACCACTATCCCAATGACATAGAAGAGCACTGGTCCACTCTAAAGACTGCAATCCTTGACACTTGTAGCAACATAATTGGCTTTCAAAAGCAAATTCACCAAGACTGGTTTGATGAGAATGACTCTAAAATATGTTGTATGATAAAAAGAGGTCACTTTGCCACGCCTTTCGGGCATGGCAAAGTGACCCACAAGATATCGACAAGAAGAAGAAGTTCATCCATCCATTATCTGTAACCGCTTATCCTGTGCAGGGTCGTGAGCAAGCTGGAGCCTATCCCAGCTGACAATGGGCAAGAGGCAGGGTACACCCTGAACAAGTCGCCAAATCACAGCAGGGCTGACACAGAGACAAATGCCAATTCACACTCACGTTCACACCTACAGTCAATTTAGAGCCACCAATTACCGTAACCTGCATGTCTTTGGACTGTGGGGGAAACCGGAGCACCCGGAGGAAACCCATATAGACGCTGGGAGAACATGCAAACTCCACACAGAAAGGCCCCCGTCGGCCACTGGGCTGGAACCCAGAACCTTCTTGCTGTGAGGTGACAGCACTAACAACTACACCACCATGCTGCCACGAAGGAGAAGTTCTCTAGGATAAAGGCAGAGGTGCAGAAAAAGTTTGAGTGGTGGCGTATGAATACAGATGAACTTGAGCGTCTCGCGGATACTAGTGCTACTTGTGCATTCTTTAGTGTGACCAAAACTATTTATGGTCCTACCGGCCATGGTCTTAACCCTTTGCGATCAAAAGATGGATCCAAACTGTTGACAGATACCAACACCATCAACTAGCATTGGAGAGAGCATTTTCAGGACTTGCTAAACCAGAATTCCTCTGTTGATGGGGCAGTGTTTGACCACCTCCCACAACTACCCATCAGAACCGAGTTAGCAATTGCTCCTAACTTGGAGAAGCTACAGAAAGCCATCAATCAGATGGAAAAAAAAACAACAAAGCCACCAGACCTGATGGCATTCCAGCGGAGATATTTAAGTTTAGGGGGTCCTACACTAACCCACCAACTGCATGTCCTGATGATCAAAATCTGGGAAAATGAGGTAATTCCAGCAGACTTCAGAGGTGCCCTCATTGTCACTCTGTTTAAGAAAGGGGTCAAATCTATCTGTGGCAACTATTGTGGGATTTCTCTCCTAGCAATTGCAGGCAAAATCCTTGCCAGGATACTTGTCAAACGTCTTCTTCCAGTCACTGAAGAGATACTTCCTGAGTCGCAATGTGGTTTTAGATAATCCCGAGGGACGGTGGATATGATCTTCACGGCGAGACAATTACAGTGGTGCTTGAAAGTTTGTGAACCCTTTAGAATTTTCTATATTTCTGCATAAATATGACCTAAAACATCAGATTTTCACACAAGTCCTAAGAGTAGATAAAAAGAACACAGCTAAACAAATGAGACAAAAATATTATACTTGGTCATTTATTTATTGAGGAAAATGAGCCAATATTACATATCTGTGAGTGACAAAAGTATATGAAACTCTAGGATTAGCAGTTAATTTGAAGGTGAAATTAGAGTCAGGTGTTTTCAATCAATGGGATGACAATCAGATGTGAGTGGGCACCCTGTTTTATTTAAAGAACAGGGATCTATCAAAGGCTGATCTTCACAACACATGTTTGTGGAAGTGTATCATGGCACGAACAAAGGAGATTTCTGAGGACCTCAGAAAAAGTGTTGCTGATGCTCATCAGGCTGGAAAAGGTTACAAAACCATCTCTAAAGAGTTTGGACTCCACCAATCCACAGTCAGACAGATTGTGTACAAATGGAGGAAATTCAAGACCATTGTTACCCTCCCCAGGAGTGGTTCACCAACAAAGATCACTCCAAGAGCAAGGCATGTAATAGTCGACGAGGTCACAAAGGACCCCAGGGTAACTTCTAAGCAACTGAAGGCCTCTCTCACATTGGCTAATGTTAATGTTCATAAGTCCACCATCAGGAGAACACTGAACAACAATGGTGTGCATGGCAGGGTTGCAAGGAGAAAGCAACTGCTCTCCAAAAAGAACATTGCTGCTCATCTGCAGTTTGCTAAAGATCATGTGGACAAGCCAGAAGGCTATTGGAAAAATGTTTTGTGGATGGATGAGACCAAAATAGAACTTTTTGGTTTAAATGAGAAGCCTTATGTTTGGAGAAAGGAAAACAATGCATTCCAGCATAAGAATCTGCATCTGGGTCAGGACAGCTTGCCATCACTGATGGAACAATGGATTCTGAATTATACCAGCGAATTCTAAAGGAAAATGTCAGGACGTCTGTCCATGAACTGAATCTCAAGAGAAGGTGGGTCATGGAGCAAGACAACGACCCGAAGCACACAAGTCGTTCTACCAAAGAATGGTTAAAGAAGAATAAAGTTAATGTTTTGGAATGGCCAAGTCAAAGTCCTGACCTTAATCCAATCGAAATGTTGTGGAAGGACCTGAAGCGAGCAGTTCATGTGAGGAAACCCACCAACATCCCAGAGTTGAAGCTGTTCTGTATGGGGGAATGGGCTAAAATTCCTCCAAGTCAGTCTGCAGGACTGATCAACAGTTACCGGAAACGTTAAGTTGCAGTTATTGCTGCACGAGGGGGTCACACCAGATACTGAAAGCAAAGGTTCACATACTTTTGCCACTCACAAATATGTAATATTGGATCATTTTCCTCAATAAATAAATGACCAAGTATAATATTTTTATCTCATTTGTTTAACTGGGTTCTCTTTATCTACTTTTAGGACTTGTGTGAAAATATGATGTTTTAAGCAATTGCTCCTAACTTGGAGAAGCTACAGAAAGCCATCAATCAGATGAAAAACAAACAACAAAGCCACCAGACCTGATGCCATTCCAGCAGAGATATTTAAGTTTAGGGGGTCCTACACTAACCCACCAACTGCATGTCCTGATGATCAAAATCTGGGAAAATGAGGTAATTCCAGCAGACTTCAGAGGTGCCCTCATTGTCACTCTGTTTAAGAAAGGGGTCAAATCTATCTGTGGCAACTATTGTGGGATTTCTCTCCTAGCAATTGCAGGCAAAATCCTTGCCAGGATACTTGTCAAACGTCTTCTTCCAGTCACTGAAGAGATACTTCCTGAGTCGCAGAATACCCACACCCTGCAATTAATGGCACAGTCTTGGAAAATGTCACCCACTTTCCTTACCTTGGAAGTCATCTCTCCAGAGCTGCAGATATTGATGTTGAAATACAACATCGGCTAAGTTGTGCTTGTGCTGCCTTTGGATGGCTCAGACACAGTGTTTGAAGACAAGGACCTTCGCCCTGAAACCAAAATCCGTGTCTACAAGGCAGTTGTTATTCCCCTGTATGCAAGTGAGACCTGGACTACTTATAGATGTCACTTAAACAGCCTGGAAAAATATAATCAACGTTGCCTTTGCAAGATTTTGGGTATCAGTTGGCAAGATAAACAGATAAATGTGAGTGTTCTGGAAAAGGCTAACTGTTCAAGTATTGAAACTATGATTATCCGCAACCAGTCGTACTGGGCAGGACATGTTCTACGGATGCCTAATTATCATTTGCCGAAGCAGCTTCTGTATTCCCAGTAGGGTGACCAGCTGCTCATAAGCCCAAGGGGGGACAAGGGGTATATTTTTGAGGGACAATGTGGGACGCCGCCCCCACTGTGCCGTGCCGGCCACTGGAAGACTCACAGATAGTGGTTTACGCATTTCTAGCACATACTACCTTACATGGTATATCAATAATACCCTATTCTGCTGTTATTGGTGATGTATGGTCATGAACAGGCCACCAAATGTGTTTTTTTTTTAAATAAACATTCATAATATTTTGACCATTCAATGACTTGACAGACACACTTCCACTTATGATTTACTGAAGCTACTCAATTTTATTTATTTTCCATTACAATTTATTCACTTTAAAATCAATCATAATATAATATTGAGTCTGAGGCATTGCAGTGCATCAGTACAGCAGGAATAGTGACAAGTCTCCATTTAGTTTTCAGTGGATTAACAGGAATTGTAGTGGCTCAGCACCACAGAAACAGTAGAAAAAAAGTCTCTTAACTCACAACCGCAGTCACTTTGTCAGCTAGAGTGTCGTTTTTAGGTCGGAGGAAAGCATCCATAGATTTAGACGTTTCTTTCTGTTGCACACTTTTGTTGTGAGTCTCCGCGAGCCTGTGTCGTTTCACATCGTATTCCCCACCATGGAACTAACGCTACGTTCACACTGCAAGGCTTAATGCTCAATTCCGATTTTTTTGTGAGGTCGTTCACATTAACAAATATATGCGACTTGTATGTGATCCTCAGTATGAACGAAAAGCGACCTAAAAGTGTTCCGCATGCGCATTGCAGGATACGACGACGTCACACGCAGTGAGCATGGCCAGTGTTTACGGAAGTAAAACCGCACGGTTGCGGTATGACCCATCCAATCTAGCTTGAATAGCTGTATCCCCCCAAATGGAAATCAGCTCCCTAACCTCTGCGTCCTTCCATTGAGAAGATTCAGAACCTTCACAGCCCGAAGCGTCCCTCGCATTGATGTCATGCGCAGGGGCGCAGATACGTTTTTTGAACTGGGGGGGGACAAAAAACTGGGGGGGACAAAGCTGCCAGCAAACCAACCCCAACCCCGATATGCCTGTCAAACTTGTTGTGGGTTACCATAGCAACCAAGCTCGAGCTCGCAACCTGTGCAGTCTGCGCAGCTCAACCAACCGAATATCAGTCTTTGTTTTGTTTTATGTGAGTTGTTGCAACTATGTATACACTGCTGTGCACCTCAATAAACCGAATGGTAATTAGTCTTTTGATTTTTCCGTGAGGTTTGCCTTATGCAAAGAAAGACAGCATAGACGTTTTTTCCTCCCTATAAGTGGGGAGGACCGAACGAGGTGAATTTAAATCTGGGTGGGACGAATCCCCCCGTCCCCCCCTCTATCTGCGCCCGTGATTATGCGCCATGTTGTTGTAACTTTTTTTGAGAGACCCGCCGCCTACTTCAGCGCAGAATAGTGACATTTGTGGCTTGTTGATGACGTGTAAGTTGGATGAATGCGACCTGGCGGTTCAGACTGAAGTCGCATATGAAAAGATCGGATAGGAATCGGAATTAGGACCACATATCCAAACGGCCTGGGTCGGATTTGAAAAAATCAGATCTGTGTCGTTCATATTGTCAATAAAAGATTGGATACAGGTCACATATGGGCGAAAAGATCGGATTTGAGTCACTTCAGCCTGCAGTGTGAACGTAGCCTAAGATCCATGCATGCATGTCCGATTGAGAAAGATGTTTTGCAAAGGTCACAAAAAGCCCTCTCGGTATCCCCCTCAACCCCTTTCAGCCACAAATATTCATTTTCCCACTCTTTCCTGTACATACACCTTCACTTTTTAACTGGAGGTGGCGGTGCCTCACCTGCCATCTCCCCGGTACCTTTCTCCATTTTTTAATATGAAAGCAATGCATGCGTTGCACCTGCGTCCCTCGTCACTGTCTGTGCACGTGAGTGCGGTGTCATGGCAACAACAAAAAGTTGACAACAACCAGTCAGTTGTGAGGGGTGTGTGGTTTTGTTCTACAGTCTATAGTGGCGACGGTGGTGTACTGAAATGTCAAGTAATATTCGTTTGGCTGCCTGGGTGGCCCGGGGAGAGCGACATCCCCCTCAGCAAGCATTGATTATGTGGGACACGTTCTGAATTTGCGGGACGCATAAATTCGGCTTCAAATGCTGTACGCTCACGCGCTATGCGGGACAGGTGGTCACCCTAATTCCCAGTTGCAAGATTTCCAAAGAACCTAGGGTGGCCAACACAAGCATTTTAAAGACAATCTTAAATCTAATCTCAAGGGATGCGACACTGACATCGACAACTGGGAATATCCGGCCTTAGACCATTCTGGTTGGAGATGCCTCGTGGCAGTTGGCACTCAACACCATGAAGTAAGCCTACAATGGAGAAGCAGCCAAGAAGAGGGAGAGAGAAGGAAGGAATGGCAGAGCAGCAACAGCGCTTCCCTTCCTCCAGGGACCACTACAAACTGTCCACACTGGCACAGGACTTGCAAGTCTAGGACTGGCCTCTTAAGTCATCTGCAGGTCCATAAACAACAGGAGAACCATCCTACTCATTCGAGTGATAGCCGATGATGAATTCACCCAAACTTGGTATTTGACAGAAATGTTTGTCAAATTGCAAGTAATCAAATTTCATGGAAAACACAGGACATACAATAAAGTCCCAATTGAGATGGCTGGTGAACTTTCTTTTAGTTAAACTGCTGCATAATTGGACAGATTTTTAAATACATTATTGCATACTGGGACAAAGTAAGGCAGTTACTGTCCTATGAAAGTTTTATACCAACACCTACCTCAAGCTCGGGCAGGTCGAATACTGTGTCTGGAATGCTGCTAAGCATGAATAGATGCAGCTCCAGCTTGTCTTGTGAATTCTTGGTGATCCTCTGACGAAGCTTCTCCAGGTTCCACTCATTGTTAAGGTTGAGCTGGAGCAGCTTGTTCTCACTCACCTCAGACAGAAAGACAGCAAAGCGCTTCGAGTACAGCGGGTCGTATTGGTCAATCATGTGTAGCATGAAGGCAAAGTCGTTCTTGCCATCAGGGATGTCGCTGTACCTGCTCTCCATGCGGATCGACTCGAATGAGTAGTGCTTGAGTGAGCTGCCCAGCATCCAGCACAGTGTGTACATGCAGATCAGGCCATAGATGATGACCAGAGCAATGTAGAACCAGGCCAGGATCTTGAAGAGCTTGGCCAGGGGATGGACACAGTAATACATTTGGTAGCCTGTGAGCCATTCGATGTCCACTTTGCACTTGATGTCAAACGTAATAAACTGCACATTGTACACTGTGTAGCTAATGATTAGAATGAACTTGATGACTTTGATGATGTTCTGGCAGATGTAGATGCGGTAGACAATGTTACCCTCCTCCACATAACTGCGAAAATTCTTTACCTGGTGAGAAGCAGACAGAAATTCTGCTTAATTTAAAGTCATACTTGTTGCCTATTTATGGTTGCACTTTATGTTGTCATGTTACTAAGCAACCACAAAACAAGCCTTCATCTTGAATTTTTCCGTTTTGGAACACAAAGTTAAAGCATTTAACTCTAATACTGGAGACTCCTTTCAAACATGTTCAACAACATGCCACAGAAAACAAATCACAAACAGTTATGCAAGTTTTAAATCTGCCACATAAGGTTGTTACTATAGAAACAATAATGTTTGAACAAGTGCATTAGTATACACCTGTGGCGAGTCCTGCTGTTTTAGAAGATTAACCAGCACCTTCTAACCAATAAGAATCAAGTATTCAGTAGTGTTGTGGTAAAAAAAAAAACAAAAAAAAAACACCTTTATTGTACCAGGCCAGAAAGCTAAGAACATCACAATGACTGGTTTTTCAATATCATTCTTATCAAAACTAGCTGCGGCGGGGTTCCTAACCCTAACTTTCAAAACCAGCACTCATGGGCTGCTGTTTGTTTAAAATAAACCCCAGGTGCACATGGACAAATGCATCCTGTTTCAGTCTGGCATCTGACATCGGTCATCAAAATGAAATCTAGCTTTTTCTGGACAAAAATTCCTCTCTGAAAATAAAGTCTTAATTTTAACATGATGGCATGTGACTCCCTCTGGGGCATTAGGGCAAGGACTGGCAGAATATGCCCTTGTGTACCACTGTGTAAAGATGAGAGAATAAAGTTGTTCAGATAATAAGTAACTCTAAGTCATGAGAACACAAGGCGTCTTTCTATTCTCCCCAAATAAGGAATGCAAGCGGTGAGTGCCCTTGATGGATATTGGTCAAATTGCTGAACAAGTGAAATAGAGGAAAGGGACAGGGACATGATCGAGTATGCATGATTTACTCAGCAGTTTTTTTTTTGTCCTCTTTGGTCCCTTATGTATTTAATATAAACACATGGTTCACTTACTAATGGGTTTGTGACATTGGGCCTCAGTTACCAATGTTATATAGAATTGATGAGCAAAAAAAAAAAAAAAACAATCTTCAGTGGTTGCTTCAGACACATACCTTCTCAAAAAGTGCCTTGGCCTGCTCTCCCTCTTTCTTCTCCAGTACGCTGGTCTTTGATTGCTTGATGATACCTTGCTCGAGGAGTGCCTTAGTGGGCTGCAGCATGGACATGCTGGCCTCCATGTCCTGATCACTCACGCTCGGTGCCTTCTTCGTGTCATTAGCATCATTCAGATCACCATTTTTGCCTGCTGGCTTGGCATCGCTTTCTTCGGCAACGGTTTGAGATAAGGCACGTGTGGTCCAAAGCGAGTCAAAGCACTTGAGCAGAATGGAGACAAAGTCCTCGAACTTAGAGCTGGTGTGAGGGAACTTGAACCAGAAGTCTTTACATGCACACAACACCAGGGTGTGCAGCAGCACCAGGTATGGGAAGTATTTGGCAAACCAGTGCAGTTCACGTGCGTAGCACATGGCGTCTATGTAACTATATTGGTGCCGGTCCAGCTCATACTGGATGCCAGGTGGCTTGGACCAAGAGTTGGTGGTGATGGTGTTTTGTAGCTCACAGTGTCCAGCTATCACCCATTTGCATGGCAGGCAGGTCATCTTGTCTTGGGCTACCTAAAGCCAAAAGAGAATGTGTTAGAGCAGTAGTCACCTCTACAGTAGTCACCTCTAATCCCCTGGGGTTCTAATGATGTTGACCCCATTGCTAAAGATGTTTAACTGGTAGTAAGAAATGAATAAGGAAGTAGAATTTCATTACTATTTAATCAGAGTGCTGATTTGAACAGCCTTCTCAAGTACAGGCAACCTGTTCATTCGCATGTTAATGACCTTCCTTTGTCCCACAAGCTTCATATCAGATCACCTATATTTAAGTAAAAACAAAAGCCACCTCCTGCGACTTTTTTTTTGTCCTGATGCACACTTCTACTCTAAAGTAATGATATGGTTGTTTTGAAGTTCTCTGCTCATACAGCTTTAAATATGTTTTCAACAAGTTTGTTTTAGCAAGTTGTCACTTTAGTAAAGCATAAACGGAAGAGAGAAACTTTTGGATCTCTCTAGCTCACACTGTAATTGCTAGTCTCTGATTCATTCAAATAATTTACATAATGGCATTGAACTGGGTACACTGAGAATCTGCAACAGCTCAATGGTTTGATAACTGGAGACGCAGAACTAAAGTCAGTCATTCCCCCTGACATTGGTGAGCTGTGCTACACTATGTCCAGCATCTGGACTGTGGTCTGCCAGTTGAAGACCTCTGCCTGAAAGTAAGCTTGGCCTTGTGGCTGGTAAAAAGCAAAAGGAAACTACAATTTGCAGTCTAGAGAGTGCATTTACTTTCAGACACCTAGTGGGGAGCCGATTTTAATCTTCAGCTTGGGAATACAGGCTCATACAATTTTAGATCAGGGTTGTGGAATAACGCCTGCTGCTTGAGCTCACCCAGCTCATGAACAAGCTATCAAGTGGTTTAAATGGGTGTGTTAGAGCAGGAAAACACTCAGAGCTATGTTCAGGGTTCCTACACATTTTCCATTTCAAAATTCCATACTTTTTCCATACTCAAATTCCCAGACTTCATGGTAAATTTTTCAGACCACATTTGACACCGCAGTACCAATAACTAGATGTTTATTATTTAAATAAATTACTTTAAAATCCAACTGTTAATATGTATGTTATATTGTGAGTATGTAAGCTAGTATGCTGCCAAATAATTGCCAGAAGCAAGCAAGTAATCGCTGATATTATATTATTTTATAGGGCCCAAAATTTCTCGTGGTAAGGTACTGTACCTCATACAACTCAATTAAAATTATGCCCAGAGAAGTTCGATGCACAGCAGTTTATTCAAGCTGCAGTACTAAAACAATGCAGTGTTATTCTATTTTTACCATCTCATCTCATCTCATTATCTCTAGCCGCTTTATCCTTCTACAGGGTCGCAGGCAAGCTGGAGCCAATCCCAGCTGACTACGGGCGAAAGGCGGGGTGCACCCTGGACAAGTCGCCAGGTCATCACAGGGCTGACACATAGACACAGACAACCATTCACACTCACATTCACACCTACGGTCAATTTTAGAGTCACCAGTTAACCTAACCTGCATGTCTTTGGACTGTGGGGGAAACCGGAGCACCCGGAGGAAACCCACGCGGACACGGGGAGAACATGCAAACTCCACACAGAAAGGCCCTCGCCGGCCACGGGGCTCGAACCCAGGACCTTCTTGTTGTGAGGCGACAGCGCTAATCACTACACCACCGTGCCGCCCCTATTTTTACCATGTCAATTAAAAATAAATAAATAAACTGATATCTTCTATCCATAGCAGTAACAGAAGGAATGTTGATGTACAACTCATCAGAAGAAAAGGGAACAGAATATTTTGCTTCATTGAATATTAGATGGAGTAAAACTGTTTAAAAATCACTGGTCACAAAAAGTTTAGAACACTCTCCCCCTTTGTCTTATGTCTCCTTCTGTCATAAGCACATCCACACCATCTCTCTTTCACGCGCGCACACACACACGAAAAATGCATTGTCCTGTAGAAACACAAATACACAGAGGCATACACACCAGGATTGGGAATTAACTTTTCTTGTCCACCTGCCACTGTGGTTGGTGGATTACAAAATCTATAAGACCGTTTTTGTTTTGGGTTTTTTGTACCAGCCACTTTCTTGTTTGAACTGAAAGTGTGTAACTACACGTGGAAAATAATACAGTAAGAGCTACACTACTCAAGCATGATTATTCAGGTAAATATGCTATTTTAGCGGAGCCCCTGCACGGAGCCCCATAGGCATAGAGTGTGGATACATAAAGAAACCTATCGCGTTGTTTTCTGATGGTTTCGGTCCTGTGCGTGCCTGCCACCACACCAGTGTTGTAGTAATTACCAGTCATACACACCGCCTAGTAACTGCCACTCATAACCGCCTAGTGGCCAGTGTTAGTAACTGCTAGTCATACACACCGCCTAGTGGCCAGTGTTAATAATTACCAGTCATACACACCGCCTAGTGGCCAGTGTAACTGCCAGGCATACACACCGCCTAGTGGTCAGTGTTAGTAACTGCCAGTCATACACACCGCCTAGTGGCCAGTGTTAATAATTACCAGTCATACACACCGCCTAGTGGCCAGTGTAACTGCCAGTCATACACACCGCCTAGTGGTCAGTGTTAGTAACTGCCAGTCATACACACCGCCTAGTGGTCAGTGTTAGTAACTGCCAGTCATACACACCGCCTAGTGGCCAGTGTTAATAATTACCAGTCATACACACCGCCTAGTGGCCAGTGTAACTGCCAGTCATACACACCGCCTAGTGGTCAGTGTTAGTAACTGCCAGTCATACACACCGCCTAGTGGTCAGTGTTAGTAACTGCCAGTCATACACACCGCCTAGTGGTCAGTGTTAGTAATTGCCAGGCATACTCACCGCCTAGCGGCCAGTGTTAACCGATAAAGAAATAAAACAAAAGAAGCTGGCTATGATATAAGAAAATTCTACAACCCAGAAACAGATGGGAGCTCCGCTTTTTGGCAGTGTCCAAATCTATATATTATTTCATAAGTTAAGTATTTAAACCGTTTTATGCTCAAGTTGCCACACTGAATTTGAACGTTTTGGTTTAATTTAATATTTTAGAAAAGAAAGTAGGGCCAGTCGTCTGGAAACAGAAATATTTTTCCATACTCTATTTTCCATACTTGTCCAGACCTGGAAATTACTAAAATCAAATTCCATACTATTCCATACTGCGTATGTTTCCATCTAAAAGCATTTTAAGCAAATTTCCTGAAAGGCAGTACAAAAAGTCAATGTGTTTCCATTAAATAATGTTCAGAAGAGGAGTGTGTATTAAGACATCCATACAGTGCTAAAGTGTGGCATGAAAATAACTGCATATTTATTTCCTTAATCTCCTTTCATCTTTTCACATTCGGCAGCACTGTCTTTTAGACGTTTCATTATAACTCACTTTCAAAACAAGTATAAGCCTGAAAGAGAGAGAGAGAGAGAGAGGTGAATAGAAAGGCAGACCTGCACCGTGACCCCGAACACTGCGATGATCAGCATGATCATGGAAATGTAGTCGGTGAAAACATCCCACCATGGCTTCAGGATCCTAAACGCTGGCTGCGTTTCATCAAAATAACCCAACTCTTGTACGGGAATCATGCCAGCTAACCGACGAGGCAGAAAGAGGGAAAGGTTAGAATGATTCAGAATCAGAATCAGAATGTCCTTTCTTGTTAATACATGTTAATATAAAACGAAATTTGCTATCTCTCTTAAAACAAAGGAAAACCTGTACCCTGTTCACTCTACTCATCGGTCCATTCACTCATGCACACACATTAAAAGCAGCTACCAGCTGAATGAGTTATAACTATAAAAATATAAACAGAAAATGAAATAATTTAAAGTGACACATGCAGTTATTGCACATTAATGTATTATGATTGCACTTGAGGTAAAATTGTGGTGGCAGTGGAGGGGTGTGAGTTCAGTTCACTGATAGCTGTTGGGTAGAACCTGTTCCTGAGTCTGGAAATGCGGGTCTTTAACACTACGTTCACACTGCAGGCTGAAGTGACTCAAATCCGATTTTTTCGCCCATATGTTACCTGTATCCGATCTTTTATTGACAATATGAACGACACAGATCCGATTTTTTCAAATCCGACCCAGGCCGTTTGGATATGTGGTCCTAATTCCGATTCTTATCCAATCTTTTCATATGCGACTTCAGTCTGAACTGCCAGGTCGCATTCATCCGACTTACACGTCATCAACAAGCCACAAACGTCACTATTCTGCGCTGAAGTAGGCGGCAGGTCTCTCAAAAACAGTTACAACAACATGGCTTTGATGTTCCTTTGAACGGAGGTTGCAGTCACTACCCCGCAGAACGCTGGTTACGAATGTAACCGTGGTTCTATGAATAGTGGAAGACCGCCAGAGGCAGTTCTTATAGTGGAATATCATGCGCTCGCGCATGGCAATGAGAACTTATTGATTTGTTGTCATCTCGTGACGTCATGACGCCCAATGTAACAAAACCTGTCAACGAGTCATGATCTGTCTTAATGGTCATTCTCACAATTCCGAGTGACCCAAGACTCTGGCGGTCTTCCACTATTCATAGAACCACGGTTACATTCGTAACCAGCGTTCTATTTCATACTTCCAGACCGCCAGAGGCAGTTCTTATAGTGGAAGACTTATACAACCAAGTCACGAGGAATAACACACTCCAGTCAGTCCTTCAATTGAACTCAAAACCTTTATTGATAAACAATGCATGCATCACACCTAGACATCACTAGGGAGCAAAGCTGAAGAAACTGGCGGAAGTGGCACCACATTCACATGGTAAAACCTGGAAAAGGTACACGGTGATGACCAAGTAGCCGCAGAACAGATATCAACAAGAGAAATTCCTCTTAATGCAGCCCAAGATGTCGCAACAGCACGCGTTGAGTGGCATCTTGCAGAAGCAGGAGCTGTTTTATCAGCAAAGCGGTAGGCACTGGTAATGGCCTCTGAAACCCAGTGTGCCAGTCTCTGTTTTGAAAGGGGTGCTCCTTTCCCACACTCCCCAAAACGGATAAACAACTGGTCTGTTTTTCGCCACTGAGCAGTCTGAGAAACATACTGGTGCAAAGCACGCACCGGACACAGTTCAGAGCGGGGCTCATCATCAGGGCAGAATGCCGCCAGAACAATTGGCTGATTAGCAAACTGAGGGGAAAGCACCTTTGGTAGAAAAGCAGGATTAGGCCATAATGTCACCTGACTGTCTTCTGGTCCCCAACGCATACACTGAGCACTAACAGAAAGAGCATGAAGTTCACTAACTCTCTTGGTAGAAGTGATAGCCAACAAGAACGCAGTCTTGATAGAAAGCCACTTAATCTCTGCCTGCTCTAAAGGCTCGAATGGTGGAGAACACAATCCATTCAGAACAGTGTGCAAGTCCCAAGAAGCACAATCCGTTCGCGGGCGCGGGTGTAGTCGTTGGGCACCCTTCATAAAAGCTACCACTAACTTGTGAGCACCCAATGAAACCCCTTCAGTTGGTGCCCTGTAGGCAGCCAGTGCTGCGACATATACTCTCAAGGTGGCAGGAGAGCGACCATTATCCAGCAGATGTTGAAGAAAATCAAGAATTGTTACCACAGGACATTCAAGGGGGTTCAAAGAATGAGTAGTGCACCAGGTAGTGAAAAGCTTCCATCTGTTTTCATACATTGTCCTAGTAGATTGAGCACGAGCATTCAGAACAGTGTGCCTAACCCGTTCTGAACAGTCCATGACACTTTGGTTCCCCCCAGTGGCCAAACCCAGAGTTTCAGCCTGTCTGGACAAGGGTGCCAGAGCTGCCCCTCCATTTGGGACAGAAGATCCTTCCTCATTGGCAATGGCCGGGGAGGCCCCACGGTTAGAGTCAGTAGTAAGTGAAACCAAGGCATGCTCGGCCATCTGGGTGCTACCAAGAGCACCCTATGGCCCATTTCCCGTACTCGATTGAGCACACCCCAGATCAGTGGAATAGGTGGGAACGCAAACAGTAGCACATCCGGCCACTCGTGAGTCAGAGCATCCCTGCCCAGTGACTCCGGTTCTGCCATCTCTGCATACCACAGAGGGCAATGTGTTGTCTCCTTGGACGCGAACAAGTCTACTGTCGCTGTGCCATAAGTGTTCCAAATTTTCTGCACAACCTCCTTGTGCAAGTGCCAGTCTCCTGCCCTCTGTCTCCTCCGGGACAGTGCATCGGGCACCACATTGAGGTGACCTGGAATGTGTGTTGCACGGAGGGAGAGGAAACGTGTTTCTGCCCAAGTCAGGAGTGCCTGTGTCAGACGAAGAGAGGGAAGGGACCTTGTGCCTCCCTGGTGATTTATGTGAAACACCACAGAGGTGTTGTCTGTCCTCACCATCACATGTTTTCCCCTCAGAACACTCTCGAAATGCTTGAGAGTCAGGAAAACAGCTTGTAGTTCGAGAACATTGATATGGCAGCGTTTCATGTGAGGATCCCATTGACCGCTTACCCCCTGATGTTGCCATACCCCTCCCCAGCCTGTGAGAGAGGCATCTGTTGTGATTACCTCCCTGCGAGCGGGGGGTGGGCCCATTTGGACTCCAGACCGTAGGAAGTCTTCCTGTTTCCATCGCTGGAGGTGCAAGCTGCAGCTCCTTGTCATCTGTACCAAGGTATGCCTGTTGTGAACCGATGACAGGCGCAGCTCTATCAGCCACCGTTGAAACGGCCATAGGTACAGTAGGCCAAACTGAACGACTGTGGTTGCTGCTGTAAGCAGTCCCGCCAGTCTTAGAAGCTGAATGTATGAGATCCTGCGTCCTGGACGAACTTTTGCCAGGGCATGCTGAATCGCCAACCGTCTGGCTTTGGTGAGAGTGGCCCGCATGGTCCTGGAGTCTAAGTGCATGCCGATGAAATTCACTGATTGGGCAGGAGTTAGGCAGCTCTTCTCCCAATTCACCTTGAAGCCAAGCTCTGTGACATGACGCAAAAGGCGGCTGGTGTCCGCCATCGCTTGTTCCGGGGTTGCTGCACATAGCAGCCAGTCGTCCAAGTACGGCAGGACTAACATGCCTTCCGCTTGGAGAGGTTCCAGTGCAGCCTGGACGCACTTTGTGAACACCCGGGGGGCTAGAGAGAGTCCAAATGGAAGAACTCTGTATTGGTAGGCCTTGTGTTGAAAACTGAAACGGAGAAACTGCCTGTGCTCCTCTGCAATGGGCACATGGAAATAGGCCTCCTTTAAGTCTATCGTCACAAACCATGTGCCTGGTTCTATGGCTCGAACAACATCCATAGTGCGCAACATCTGGAAAGGTAAACGCTTGAGGAACCTGTTCACATGTCTTAAATCTAGGATGGGCCTGAACCCGCCATCCTTTTTTGGAACTAGAAAATAACGGGAGTAGAGACCCTCCACCTGAACTTGGGGGTCTACCTCCTCTATGGTGCCTTTCTGCAGTAACTGCTGAACTTCTGCAGTAAGCGCTAGAACTTGCCCTGGGTCCTTTACTACCGTAGGACAAACGCGGGCACAAGGTTGTGGTTGACGGCGAAACTGTAGGCGGTAACCTTTTTCGAGCGTCTCGAGAAGCCACTCGCTGGAAGTTATTTCTCTCCAGCGCTGAATATGGACCACTGAAAAATGAGTCGCTGTCGACCCCAGGCAGTCAGCGCCGTCTGCTCGCTGGTTCATTGGCTTTGGGGGGGCGCTGGCGTGGAGGCTGCCGTGCAGGCCAGGGGCGTGAGCGTTGGTTCGAAGCGCCATGATGGGCCAAGTGTGTAGGCCTGGCGTGCTGGCCACGGAAGAACCTGTTAGGACTGCGTGCTGGCACCGGCTGTGGGGGAGCCTGGCGGTTCGGACGTACACTTACTCAAGGGTCGTCAAAGCCTGAACGCCGTGCAGCATGCTGAGAGCGTGACTCTGTAACCTGCACTCTTCTCTCCAGGGCCTCCTGTGTGGCTGGCCCGAACAGGTGGCCCGGCGTAAGCGGCAATTGGCGCAGGTTGTTACGACAAGCTTCTGGTAAGGACGACTGTGCTAGCCACACTTGGCGTCTGGCATGAGCAAGGAGGCCCAGAGCCCTCCCACAATCACTAGCCATTGCACC
This sequence comes from Neoarius graeffei, assembly GCF_027579695.1. Lineage (NCBI taxonomy): Eukaryota > Metazoa > Chordata > Actinopteri > Siluriformes > Ariidae > Neoarius > Neoarius graeffei. The sequence continues at coordinate 18,907,911 of NC_083580.1, forward strand.
AAGAGCTTGAAGGGAAGCATCCAGCAGACCAGAGACAGAGTCATCTGTGGAAGTGGAATCCAAGGTAGCATGTAAAGCCGACAGAAGATGGCCCATAGAATTGCCAATACGGCCCAACCTGGCAACTGTGTTGTAGGTTTTGACCAGTGCATTGTCAGTGCGCCTGCACTCCTTATTGGGGCATCGCACGTCCGGACGTAGGGCTTCATCTGGTGATACAATGAGGGATGCCACACAGGGCTCTAATGCTGGCATTGAGCCAAGGCCAGTAGTATCTGGTGCAGACATATCAGATAGCATGCGTGCAACACGATCAGGCCGGAATGAAAGAGCTGATCGGAAAGCTGCAGACACGACCTCTGTAAAGTCCTTACAATGCGGAATAATCACCTCTTTTGAGCCAGGTACAGAGCGACACAAGAGGTTGGTAGGGCCTGACTGAGCATTTGGAACATCCAAATTCAACTTTGCAAGCGCCATTTTAATGTTACCATGCATTGACATAGCAACAGAGGCTCCGCTCTCTGATTCAGATCCACTGCCACTTACTGTGTACAAGGAGGATGGCCGAGACAGTTGTTGTGCTACATGAGCCTGCTGATCATTGCTCTCCGAAAGGAGAGAGTCAGTCGCTGCCAGTGAAATTGCATCGCTCTCTTCTGGTTCCACATTAGGTGGATGCTCAGTTAAAAGAGGAACGTGAGCATTGAGATGCGTTGCATTGTCCGTCTGATCCATGCTATCATTAACCGCTGACATAGTAGGACCTGATAAAAGCGCCTGTAGTCTTTGTACAGTTGTAGTAAGCTCGTCCATACGCTTCGCTAGCTTACTAGAAGAAGCATGTCGCTTCAGTTTCCGATGCTCCTCAACATCCAGACGTTTACGTTTAGTCCCACGAGTATCAACTGCAGCAGGAGTTAAAAGCTCCGATGCGCTCGGAGAGATGCTAGCAGGACGCTGCTGGCGGAGCTCGAACGGCATAATGCTACAATCGGGGCAAGGATTAGATAACACATCTTCCAGATGCTGTAGTCCCAAGCAGGATGGGCAGCGATCATGCCCATCTAACATATCCATCCCAGCATAGCACTGCGTACAGAGAGCAGGATGATCCATATCCACGAACAACGCAGAGCCGACACGACGGTTATGTTGTTAAGTGGACAAGGCCAGAGAGCCAGTCGGCTATGGAGGCAACCGCTCCCGAGGGTTAGCCTACTCTTACTCAACCAACGAGGGAACCCTGGAAACCAAGAGGTACTCGTTGGGAAGATAATTCACCAGGCGAGGGAACCTTGGAACCCAACAGGTACTCGCCGGTAAAGGTAGATTCAAAGTAAATAACTTACCTGATAAAATCCAATCAGAGTGTTGCAAGTGTGTCTGTATCACCGAACGAGGGAACTTTGGGCAACCAAAGTACTCGCCGGTTAACTCCAATCCAGTTCGCAGACAACAGCTAGGTGGGGAAGCAATTAGCTAAGCCCAATAAAAAAAGCTGTCGAAGTCCACAAAAATAGTTCTCTGCCTTGCGAGAATGAAAAAGAGACAGATCATGACTCGTTGGCAGGTTTTGTTACATTGGGCGTCATGACGTCACGAGATGACAACAAATCAATAAGTTCTCGTTGCCATGCGCGAGCGCATGACATTCCACTATAAGAACTGCCTCTGGCGGTCTGGAAGTATGAAATAGAACGCCTGAGCCAAAACCCTTGCCCTCTTCCTTCTCAACCTCCTCCTTAACATCAGGCTATTGTGCATGTTCTGGCTCCGTCGCAACAACAACTGCATCATCGCCAGGTACTCCATGCTGGCTACTGTCATACACAGGAAACTTTAGGTTACTTCCGTAAACACTGGCCATGCTCACTGAGTGTGACGTCGTCGTATCCTGCAATGTGCATGCGGAACACTTTTAGGTCGCTTTTTGTTCATACTGAGGATCACATACAAGTCGCATATATTTGTTAATGTGAACAACCTCACAAAAAAATCGGATTTCACAAAAAAATCGGAATTGAGCATTAAGCCTTGCAGTGTGAACGTAGTGTAAGACTCTGTAGTATCTTCCAGATAGCAGCAGTGAGAACGGATGATGAACAGGATGTGGACTGAGGCTTTGCACTGTCACGTGCCCCCCATAGCAACAGTAACTATGCCGCCATGACAGGAGGCAGCTTTTTGTGCTTCATTCAGATGAGTTAGTTGTTATTGATCAGTATGGGAAAGTTTTGCTGTGTTTTTAGATGTGCAAATCGTTTTGAACAAAACAAAAACATCAGATTTTTTTTTAATTTTACCAAAAGTAATTCATCACCAGGAGGAAAAAACTACAGAGATTTCTAAACGTAGAAGGGAAAATGGTTCGCAAACATACAAAGTGCAGCGAGGTGCTCATTATTATACAGTGAAGTGAACATGAGTTTGAGAGACAAAGTGCAGCCAGGTGCTCAAGCTCATGTTCAATTAGAGTGTTGCATCCTCACCCTCTCTGAGTGGTGCAGCTGTATGCACATACATACACATCCCCACACGAGAGAAATTCCAACTGAATGCAATTTTGGCACAACTGAGCTTTGAGGAAATGACACACCTCAAAATGCACATTATGGGGCATCTGCTGTGTTCCATTTTGAACTGATGAACCCTATGTAGGATACCTAAAAAAAAGTGTACCCTGTAGGGCCATTCCAAACTGAAGTGATGAAAAGCTTCTGCTTCAAAGTGCCCTTTGAAACTAGTGGTCATACAGTGGTGCTTGAAAGCTTGTGAACCGTTTAGAATTTTCTATATTTCTGCATAAAAATGACCAAAAACATCATCAGATTTTCACACAAGTCCTAAAAGTAGATCAAGAGAACCCAGTTAAACAAATGAGACAAAAATATTATACTTGGTCATTTATTTATTGAAGAAAATGATCCAATATTACATATCTGTGAGTGGCAAAAGTATGTGAACCTCACAGATTAGCATTTAATTTGAAGGTGAAATTAGAGTCAGGTGTTTTCAATCAATGGCATGACAATCAGGTGGGAGTGGGCACCCTGTTTTATTTAAAGAACAGGGATCTATCAAAGTCTGGTCTTCACAATACATGTTTGTGGAAGTGTATCATGGCATGAACAAAGGAGATTTCAGAGGACTCCAGAAAAAGTGTTGTTGATGCTCATCAGGCTGGAAAAGGTTACATCTCTAAAGAGTTTGGATTCCAGCAATCCACAGTCAGACAGACTGTGTACAAATGGAGGAAATGCAAAACCATTGTTACCCTCCCCAGGAGTTATTGACCAACAAAGATCACTCCAAGAGCAAGGCGTGTAAGAGTCGGCAAGGTCACAAAGGACCCCAGGGTAACTTCTCAGCAACTGAAGGCCTCTCTCACATTGGCTAATGTTAATGTTCATGAGTCCACCATCAGGAGAACACTGAACAACAATGGTGTGCATGGCAGGGTTACAAGAAGAAAGCCACTGCTCTCCAAAAAGAGCATTGCTGCTCATCTACAGTTTGCTAAAAATCATGTGGACAAGCCAGAAAGCTATTGGAAAAATGTTTTGTGGATGGAAGAGACCAAAATAGAACTTTTTGGTTTAAATGAGAAGCGTTATGTTTAGAGAAAGGAAAACACTGCATTCCAGCATAAGAACCTTATCCCATCTGTGAAACATGGTGGTGGTCGTATTCACATACTACCATGGTTTGGGCCTGTTTTGCTGCATCTGGGCCAGGACGGCTTGCCATCATTGATGGAACAATGAATTCTGAATTATACCAGCGAATTCTAAAGATATTTTTTGGGCTTTTTTCACCTTTATTGGATAGGACAGTGTAGAGACAGGAAATGAGTGGGAGAGAGAGACGGGGAGGGATCGGGAAATGACCTCGGGTCGGAATCGAACCCGGGTCCCCAGATTATATGGTATGGCGCCTTATCCACCTGAGCCATGACGCCCCCATACCAGCGAATTCTAAAGGAAAATGTCAGGACATCTGTCCATGAACTGAATCTCAAGAGAAGATAGGTCATGCAGCAAGACAACGACCCAAAGCACACAAGTCGTTCTATCAAAGAATGGTTAAAGAAGAATAAAGTTAATGTTTTGGAATGGCCAAGTCAAAGTCCTGACCTTAATCCAATCAAAATGTTGTGGAAGGACCTGAAGCAAGCAGTTCATGTGAGGAAACCATCAACATCCCAGAGTTGAAGCTGTTCTGTACAGAGGAATGGGCTAAAATTCCTCCAAGCTGGTGTGCAGGACTGATCAACAGTTACCGGAAACGTTTAGTTGCAGTTATTGCTGCACAAGGGAGTCACACCAGATACTGAAAGCAAAGGTTCACATACTTTTGCCATTCACAAATATGTAATATTGGATCATTTTCCTCAATAAATAAATGACCAAGTATAATATTTTTGTCTCATTTGTTTAACTGGGTTCTCTTTATCTACTTCTAGGACTTGTGTGAAAATCTGATGATGTTTTAGGTCATATTTATGCAGAAATATAGAAAATTCTAAAGGGTTCACAAACTTTCAAGCATCACTGTAAAACTGGCGGTTGTGAAGCAAGCAGTATTGTAGTCGAGTTACTAAAACTTGAGTCTGAGTCCAGTCTCAAGTTCCCAGTGTTCAAGTCCAAGTTATTAAAGAAAATTTTGAGTTGAGTCCACTATTGATCCGAGTCGAGTCGGAGTCAGAGAACAAGACTCCAACCACACCATTTGACAGTGGTTGTTGCTGCCTTTATGGGAAACGGTCTCTGCTGCTGTATTGGACTAACATTAGTGCTTGACTGCCCCATTTTAGTTAATAAGCTACAGATAAAAAGCTTGTTCATCACTCAGCAAGCCCCGCTGTCAACAGGGCAAAGAACATTAGAGAGGGTTAACACTAGCTAGTTCATCTGTCAGCAAGCAAGCCCCGCTATCAACAGAGCAATGAACATTGTGTGTCACTTATGCTGTGTTCACACTTAAACCGGTACGAAAGTGGTATAACTGTATCGATACAAAGTATACCGGTACAGTTTAGTGCATCTGTCCACACTAGCGAGAAATGTTTGCGTTTTTCTTTCATGGTAGTTGAAATGCGCGTGCGCGAAATGTTTCCGTGGTTACCGAGTAATTTCCTTCCGAGAATATATGGTGGATGAAACAACGTGTGTGTGTTTTTTGTTGTCAATGTACAGTCTGTATTTCTGGTGGTCATTTATTCAGTTGAATCGTATAAAACGCACAAGGCAGTTGAGAAAGAAACAAATGAATCTCCGTTCTTCACTATTTTATTCAGTGAAGACATCGATTGAGGTGTGTGACTTTGCGCATGCGCATTATATTTGTATCGATACAGAGCCGCTTCATCTGTCCACACTACGCGAAGCGCTACAGTACCGATACTGTACCGGTACAAAACCCATACATTTGTGGGTTTCATACCGATACAGTTATACCGCTACAGTACCGGTATAGAGATCTTGCAGTCACGTGACCGGAAAGTACACAACCCCCATCTTGTCGGTCAAAAACACAGCTGAATACTGCTGCACTCGTGTACAGAATGGATCAATTTCAACCGACGGACTACACGGCTCATTTTTCTAATGAACAGATAACTAGATACATGTCTAAAATAAACGATCTACAGATTTGTGACCCTTATGGTTTTCCGGACGGAGTTTTCACGACCGGATTTTGAACTGCCAGCGGAATACCCGGACGTGTATGATTACCTCATTAACTTTCCCTCGCTGTTCAGTGGTGAAGCACTGCGTGCTTATAAATCTCTGGACAGTTTTCTTTACAGAAATTCAGGATTTGTCAGCGACTCAGATGTGGCATCTTGTAAACAAGAAAATAATCCTCATTGGATGGGTAAGTCACTTAAGTATTGAGTATAGCACTGACCAGCCGATTATAGAATAGAATAAGGTAATTCCAAATCGTCCGTCTAGTTTACATGGATCTGGCGTTGGAGAGGTAGAGGCTTGGCAGTGGAGATTTGAGTGGCTGTTTTCTGAGCTTAGTCAACAGGCCGGCTCTGCCTGCAGCCTCGCTTTTGCTTCCACTCCCGGCGCTGCCTCCTTCGCTTTGCTTCCAATAACAATCCACGGAGACCCCGCTGGTCTCGCCATCTCGTCCGGAATGTTTGTTTTTTTTCTCGTCCGGAATGTTGTGCATGCGATGGAAATCGCTACAAACCGTCATTTTCTGCTGGAAACCAATGTCCAGTAAGTCCATACGGTTGTAGTGGATATTGAAGTCCGGTACAGACGAACAACACGCAAAAATACACATATAAAACATAAAAAACGTGCACAGGTAGGGAGAGCTTGTAGCCGCAGCCGTTGTAGTAGAATTGTATATAGTAGGGTTTTCCAGAAGAAAAGGTAGAAGTAAAAGCAGAAGTAGAACCAGAAGTAGAAGTAGAAGGCGGAATATGGAGTTTGACCGACATGATGGCGTCTGTCACAATCTGGATCGGCTGTGACATCACATGCAGGTGCTCTATAGTTGCTAGTGTGGACAGGTGGTGCGGTATGAAAGTAGTTTCGTATCGGTACAAAATCCCTAGTGTGGACAGGGTAATACTTCTCTGGGTGTAGTCTTGCCAAATGATGATTGAAGTTCGAGGTTGTCCCCATCGTCTCCTTGATAGTTCTTCTACATATAGAACTCATAGCAGTGCATTTTTTCCCAATGCACGAGAAGTCTGTATAAACAAAGCAGACAATCCTAAGCTGGAATTAAAATGGATTTTTGGGGGCTTAGTGCCATTTGATTTACACAACATGCCTGCCATTTTAAAGGTGAAAATTGATGTTTTATTGTGACACAAACAATAATTAAGATGAAAAAACAGAAATCTGGAGTGTGCATTGGTATTCACCCCCCCAAGTCAATACTTTATAGAGCCACCTTTTGCAGCAAATACAGCTGCAAATCTTTTGGAGTATGTCTCTGTTAGCTTAGCACATCTAGCCACTGGCATTTTTGCCCATTCCTCAAGGCAAAACTGCTCCAACTCCTTCAAGTTAGATGGGTTGCGTTGGTGTACAGCAATCTTCAAGTTATGCCACAGATTCTCAATTGGATTGAGGTCTGGGCTTTTATTAGGCCATTCCAAGACATTTAAATGTTTCCCTTTAAACCACTTCAGTGTAGCTTTAGCAGTATGTTTAGGGTCATTGTCCTGCTGGAACATGAACCTTCGTCCCAGTCTCAAACCTCTGGCTGACTCGAACAGATTTTCCTCCAAAATTGCCCTGTATTTAGTGCCATCCATCTTTCCTGTCCCTACAGATGAAAAATATCCCCACAGCATGATAAAGCTGCCACCACCATGCTTCACTTTAGGAATGGTGTTCTCAGGGTGTTGGGTTTGCGTCACACATGACATTTCCTATGATGGCCAAAAAGATCAATTTTAGTTTCGTTTGACCAGAGACTCTTCTTCCATGTATGTGGGGAGTCTGCCACATGCTGTTGGGCAAACTCCAAATGTGTTTTCTTATTTTTTTCTTTATGCAATGGCTTTTTCTGGTCACTTTTCCAATAAAGCCCCGCTCTATGGAGTGCGGGCCCGGCGCAATGGGTGGGCCTTTGGGCCACTTAGTCACATGGGCCCGCCCTGTCATAGGCTAGTGCCAACAGCTTAACACAATATTTAAAATAAATAAATAAATAAATAAATAACAGGCTACTACAATTAAACGCTTTTCTTCTTTTTTTTTTTTAAAAAGGGCATAATATTAAAGAAAAAGTCCTTAATTTAAAATGTGTATACATGACACACTGTTTTCTTAACATTTCGGCCTGCGCCCATCTCGTCAGCCCTGCGCTGTCATGCACTTGGCTTTTGATTTGCAAACTAAGAACTGGAGGTAAGAAACCGGTTTTGACGTTTCAGTTAACCTACAAAACACATCTGTATTAAAGATTAATGTTGTCATGCTTCACAAAACTAGATTTGAGACATAAAACTTTTAATGCGCATGGTTTCACTTAGAAGGAATTCAGTGACTGCAGTTAGGCTTTGTGCAGGGAGGATGAGTGTGATGTAATCTTCTGTTGCGCACTCTTAATTGTAAATATCAATCTTAATTTGCTGTCAACATTGATCACAATCATCCGTTTGCGCATTCAGTGTTGGGTATTCGGAACGAGTTTACAACATGACTCATGCGCAAATGGAATACTGCCAATATTCCGTATGAAACGGAATATTCCCTGCAAATGCGCTCAGTGACGGACAATATATAGCAGCGGAACAGGGTGTCTGAAGAGCTCAAAATGCACCATTTTAGAGTGTTTTTTTTTTCAAAAATTTCTTCCAGGGGAGCATGCCCACGGACCCCCCTAGTAAAATTGGGTTCGCCGATGCGTGCCCACCCCCAGCCAGTGCAATGCCCGGCTACTAGACCGCTTCTGCCGCCGGGTCTGATGGAGTGTATGGTTTAAAGTGGTTCTATGCACAGTGTCAGTAACAGCTCAGAACAGTCTTCAAACATGGCCTCTCAGAACTACAAACCCCAAGCACCCTCTGTCTCCTGATTTTAACTTTTTATTTTAATTTTCCAGAGCAAGAGCAGAACATTCCCTGACATAGGACCTCTTTTTTTTTTTTTTCAAAGTTAGAATATAGAGGAGAGAGGTTAAAATCAGAGCCACCCCTTACAGAGGGAGGGGCATTTACAGTAAGTCATTGTCCATTTTAACAGGAATATGATGATGACAGTTCTGGGATGTTCCGTGATAGTAACAATTTTGTTACTACAGAACATATCTGTGGCAGCGGGGGCATGGTCAAGCGTCGGTCTGTGAATGGAGGGCGGACTCAGGGAAGGTAAGTGGTAGTATCACTGCACCTGATATGAATTAACCTGTGTTTGTGTGTCTCCTCCAGTGACTGCGCCCCATAAAAGGAGAGAGATAGCAGAGAAAGGGAACTCTCTCCCGACCTGAATGCATATATGTGTGTGTGTGTGTGTGTGTGTGTGTGTGTGTATGAGAGAATAAGCTGAAAAGCTATATGTATATACAAAATAAAAAGTTCGTGAGAACTCAGTTGTGGCCTGCCGTGCTTCTGTGCTCCACCCACCTGCTCTGATTCTACAGTGGTGCCGAAACCCAGGACGGAGCGCAGAAGGAGACAGCCCCATGGAGTCCTCTGCCTTCAAGGACCTGGTCCATGCCCTTGCCATGGCCTAACAGAGCCAGCACCAGGCGCTGATCGCCCTCCGGAAGGAGCAGGAACAATGGTTTGAAGCCCTGGTGCAGCAGGAAGATCGCCAGGCATTCTGGCACCTGCTCGCGTCGGCAGGGTCCATGACCACCACCGCCGCGGACCCTCCCCGCCTCACCCTAACGAAGATGGGTCCGCATGATGACCCCGAAGCCTTCCTCGCTCTCTTTGAGCAGGCAGCAGAGATGTGGGGTTGGCTGGTGGAACAGCGCGCGGTGCGCCTCCTCCCCCTGCTAACGGGCAAGGCACAGCTGGCCGTGTTGCAGCTCCCCACTGACAGCCTGCTGGTCTACGCTGACCTCCGTAGGGCTGTCCTCCAACATGTTGGTCGCACTCCAGAACAGCAACGGCAGCGCTTCCGCGCACTGCGCCTGGAGGAGGTCGGCCAGCCATTTGTGTTTGGCCAGCAACTCCGGGACGCCTGCCGGCGGTGGCTGAGGGCCGACAACCGTGATGCTGATGGAATCGTCGACCTGGTGGCGCTGGAACAATTCATCACCCGACTTCCGGAAGGAACAGCGGAGTGGGTCCAGTGCCATCGCCAGGCATTGCTGGATCAGGCGATCGAGCTGGCGGAGGACCATATGGCGGCCGTCCTGACGGCAGGACAGCATGTCTCCTCTACTCTCCTCTCTTCTCTCTCTCCCTCTGCTCCCCATCCTCACCCCATTCCCCCACCGCAGAGGTAGGGGCTGGCTCCACCCCAGCCAGCCTGCCGCACCCGCGGTGCCTTCCCGTTTCCTACTTCCTTGTCTGTGTCTTCTCCCCCTCAGGTGAGTGGTGTCCGGAACACCGGTGCAGAGGGAGAGCCTGGGCCGGTATGCTGGCTCTGCAGGGAACCGGGGCACCTCCAGCATCAGTGCTTGGCGATGGACGTGGGCGCGGTGGTCTGGATCCCCGACGTGCCAAGGACTGCCCTCGATCGGGCTGGAGTGTATCGCATACCAGTGAGTATCCAAGGGGATATGTATCAGGCTTTGGTGGACTCTGGCTGTAATCAGACCTCAATCCACCAAAGCCTGGTGCAAGACGAGGCAGTGGGGAGAGCACAATTGGTGAAGGTGTTGTGTGTGCATGGGGATGTTCACAACTACCCTTTAGTGTCGGTCCACATTTTATTTTGAGGGGAAAAATTTAGAGTAAAGGTGGTGGTTAATCCTCGCCTTACCCACTCGATAATTCTGGGGACTGATTGTCCGGGATTTGGGGAATTAATGATGCATCTAGTAAAGAGTGGGGCCTGCCATAGTTTAGCGAGGGGAGGTCCCGTAGTGGCATTGGTGGGAGCGGCTGTCACAGAGCCGTCTATGTCATCACTGCATCAGAGTGAGGAGCAGCCTGCTCCTCCTCCCTCTCTTGGGGATTCCCTTGCGGATTTCCCGTTAGAGCAGTCGCGAGACAAGACTCTGTGGCATGCGTTTGACCAAGTGAGAGTAATCAATGGTCAAACTCTCCAGCCGAATGCCACATTGTCCTTCCCCTATTTCTCCATTATTGAAAGATAGATTATACCAAGTGACGCAGGACACTCAGACTAAGGAACCAATAACCCATCTTTTAATCCCAAAGAGCCGCCGGGAATTCATATTCCAGGTGGCTCACTTTAATCCCATGGCTGGACACTTGGGACAGGATAAGACACTAGCCCGAATAATGGCCTGATTCTATTGGCCAGGGATTCGCAGCGATGTCCGTAGGTGGTGTACGGCATGTTGCGAATGCCAGTTAGTAAATCCCGCGGCCATTCCAAAAACGCCTTTGCGCCCTCTGCCATTAATCGCGACCCTGTTCGAAAGAATTGGGATGGATCTTGTCAGGCCATTAGATCGGTGAGCACAAGGATATCGCTTTATTTTAGTTCTGGTGGAGTATGCAACGCGATATCCGGAAGCAGTGCCTCTTCGCAATATCTCAGCACGTAGTATTGCAGAAGTGCTCTTCCGCATCATCTCCCAAGTTGGAATCCCCAAAGAGATTCTGACTGATCTAGGCACTACGTTCATGTCACGCACACTGCACGAACTGTATGGGTTACTAGGAATTAAGCCTATCCGCACCAGCGTTTATCACCCACAAACGGATGGCTTAGTCGAATGGTTTAATTGCACCCTCAAAAATATAATTAGAAAATTTGTAAGCGAAGACGCACGTAACTGGGATAAATGGCTAGAGCCCCTGTTATTCGCAGTGTGAGCCTCCACGGGGTTCTCCCCGTTCGAATTATGATACGGGCGTAAGCCACGCGGCATTTTGGATGTGCTACGTGAAAATTGGGAGGAGGGACCTTCAACTAGTAAAAATGAAATTCAATATGCTCTCGACCTGCGCGCCGAACTCCACACACTCACGCACCTAACCCAGGAGAATTTACGGCAGGCCCAAGAACATCAAGTCCGTCTGTATGACAGGGGCACGCGCCTTAGGGAGTTCACACCGGGAGATAAAGTACTCGTGTTGTTGCCCATGTTGAGCTCCAAATTGATCGCCAGGTGGCAAGGACCCTTTGAGGTCACACGGAGAGTCGGGGACGTAGACTATGAGGTGAGGCGAACAGACAGGGGTGGAGCGTTACAGATTTACCACCTCAATCTGCTAAAACGTTGGAATGAGGTCCCTGTGGCGCTGATGTTGGTGGTTCTGGAGAAGTCCCATAGTGGTTCTGGACCCAGCTCACGGAGGTCGCCCAGTTGCAGACAGAATTTTCTGATGTGTTCTCGCCCCTGCCCGGCCCCTGGGGCCGAAGGTTCAAAAAGGAAAATTGACATTGTCCACCGCTCCGGTCCCCTGTGGAGACCACCCCTCTCCGACCCAGCTCACGGAGGTCACCCAGTTGCAGACAGAATTTTCTGACGTGTTCTTGCCCCTGCCCGGCCACACCCATCTCATAGAACACCACATTGAGACGCCCCCGGGGTAGTAGTGCGCAGCTGCCCTTACCGACTGCCCGAACACAAAATAAAAGGTGGTTCGGGAAGAACTCGAGGCCATGCTCGCAATGGGCATCATCGAGGAGTCCCATAGTGACTGGAGCAGCCCGGTGGTCTTGGTTCCCAAGGCCGACGGGTCGGTCTGGTTCTGTGTGGACTATAGAAAAGTCAATGTGGTGTCTAAATTTGACGCATACCCAATGCCTCATATTGACGAGTTGCTCGATCGACTAGGCACAGCTTGTTTTTGTTAGACACTGGATTTGACAAAGGGATATTGGCAGATCCCCTTGACTCCTCTATCCCGAGAGAAAACGGCCTTTTCCACACCGTTTGGCTTACACCAGTTCGTCACACTTCCTTTTGGGCTGTTTGGGACACCCACTACGTTCCAGCGGCTTATGGACACTGTTACACTCCCCTGACTTTTCTTTCCCCTTTATTTTGCAGACAGATGCGTCGGACAGAGGGCTGGGGGCTGTTCTATTCAAATGGTGGAGGGGGAGGAGCGCCCTGTGCTGTACATCAGGTGCAAGCTCTCCATGTGGGGGGATGAAGTACAGCACCATCAAGAAGGAGTGCTTGGCCATCAAGCAGGTGGTCCTCACCCTCCATTATTACCTGCTGGGACACCCTTTCACCATGTGCTCGGATCACGCCCTGCTCCAATGGCTTCACCGCATGAAGAATGCCAGTGCCTGGATCACCTGTTGGTATTTGGCTCTACAGCTGTTTAAGTTCGAAGTGGTCCACAGGCCGGGGGCATAGATGGTGGTGGCGGACAACCTCTCTCGGCAGAGGGAGGAGTTGGCTGCAGACCAGCTGGCTCCCCAGCCTGAGTCGGGTGGTGGAGGTATGTGGCAGCAGGGGCATGGTAAAGTGCCAGTTTGTAAATGGAGAGTGAGGCCGGGGAATGTGAGTGGCAAAGTGGAAGCACCTGTGGTGAATTAATGTGCTGTCTGTGTGTGTGTTTGTGTGCAATAAGAAGGAGCAGATAAAAGAGCAGAGCAGCGGAGTGTGCAGATCTCTCTCTTCCCCTGACTGATGTCGCGTCCGTGCGGTGGCACACAGCTCATCACTGTGAAACTGCTGAAAAGTGTGTTATGTTTTGATTTTGTGGTTTTGAAATAAAACTGAGCATGATCTTGATCCCACCTGCCTGTGATTCAGCATCCACTGTGATCAGGGAAATGTTACAGCAGGTATTTGCAAATTTCTCAGGAGTTTTCAGGCTTAGATCCTCTCATCACATTCTCTCTTCAACCACTCATTTCTCTGTTGTTATTGAATCATTTGCTTCTCTTTGTTAACATTTTTCTTGATTTCTTCTATAAACCTTTTGGACATAATGCGTACAGTTGTACACAAAGTTTCATAGCATTTTTCCTTGTGTCTGAAGGGGATAATCAGCAGTTCGCTGATGCATGGCCAAAAGAACTGTCATCTTTGCCAGCTAATACTTCTTCCACTGCTCTCATAGAAATCTATCCAATCGTGTAGCTCATCTTCTGTGAGGTCAAGAAAGCAAATCCTGTTTTTTGACAATGAGGCAGCTATAAACATCATTAGCAAAGGACGCTCCTCAGTTCCGTTTATTAATAGATTTGTGGCATGCCTCACATGGTCCTGTGCGTTGGGTAATTTCATCGTTTCAACAGCCTATATTCCAGGTTTGGACAACAAATGGCTGATTTTTTTTTCCCCCACTTTGAATTTCAAAAATTTATCTAACTGTGCCCAGAGGCAGCGCCATCCAGCCTGATCTGCCCCCGTGCTTTCAAACTGCGCTATATTAAACAATAAATGTTACTGCATTTATTTAAATGTTATTGCTCAGGCTCTCTGTATAAATTTATTAGCTATGTTACCCCAACTAGCAATGTGTGATGCTTCAACTCACCTTACCATATTTCATCTTGGTTTAACGTGCTTCCTACTTAAAAGTTTAGCTAGCTACTCCTGCTGGCTCTTCAGTGAAGCACATGGAAGGCCAGGGAGGTCTGCCTGGTGTGGTGGTTTTGGGGGGGGTTTGCTGCTGCTCTCCCTGCTTTAGCTTTTCCATGTAGGCACATGGTAGGGCGGGGAGGTGTGCTTTCCTTGCCCCAAGGCTTTCCATGTATGCACGTGGAAGGGCAGGGAGGTCCCAGAACAGAGCTACCCACCAAATACAACTTGTTGCAAATATTGCAAATGTAAATAAAGTTTTTGACTAAAGTGGTCCTGACTGAAATTGAGCATAGCATAGTTCTGGCAGGCCATGAAGTCAAGTTCAGCCCTCAATCCCAACCCACATCAGCTGTCAGCTCAGCTGATTCCCTTCTACACATTCTATTGGCATATCTCTCATAGGGTGTCTTATTTAAGCTGCTTTAACCTGCTTACCTTTGCTGCTTCCTCTGCAAGCCATTTTGCAACCCACCTCCACCCTAGTTCCTCCCCTTTTATGCTGTCTGAATTTAATCAATGTCATTTCTGTATCATTGATGCCTGCTCACAACCCTGCAAACTTGCATGCTCTCTGCTGCTCACTATATGCAATCTGGGTTAGCTAAGTCCACATTAAAAATGTATGGCTCTGCATGGTCTTACTTCACTTCCTTTTGTTCCACCTTCTCCATAGCTATGCTGCCTGTCAATATTTCCATCACAGTATCTATTTGTACAACTAAAAGCATTGCATATATAATTATGAATTATTAAATGTGACATTTTGAAGTCATATACCATACACTTTTTGCAGCGTGGCAGGGTGCATTATCCTGCCGAAAGAGTCTAGTGCCATTAGGGAATAGAGTTGCCTTGAAAGGGTATACTTAGTCTGCAACCATGTTTAGGTAGGTGGAATGTGTCAAAATAACATCCGCATGAATGCCACGACCTACGATTTCCCAGAAGAACATTGCCCAGTGCATCACACTGCCTCTGCCGCATGCCTTCTTCCCATAGTGCATCCTGGTGCCATCTCTTACCCAGATAAGCGACACATAGATGCCTGGCTGGCCAGCTACATATAAAAGAAAATGGTATTCACCAGTCCAGGCCACCTTCTTCCATTGCTCCATGGTCCAGTTCTGATGCTCACATGCCTATTGTAGGCATTTTCTTTGGCAGACAGGAGTCAGCATAGGCACTCTGACTAGTCTGCAGCTACTCAGCCCATACAAAGCAAGCTGTGATGCACTGTGCGTTCTGAAACCTTTCTATCACAGCCAGCATTAATATTTTCAGCAATTTGTGCTACAGTAACTCTTCTGTGGTTCACTGATTGTCCTTCCTTGGACCACTTTCTGATAGATAATAATCACTGCATACCAGGAACACCCCCATAACCTACAATTTTGGAGATGTGTTGACCTAGTCATCTAGCCATTACAATCTGGCCCTTGTCAAAGATGCTAAAATTGTTACGCTTACACATTTTTCTGCTTCCAACACAAACTTCAAGAACTGACTGTTCACTTACTTCCTAACATATCCCACCCTTTAATAGGTGTCATTGTAATGATATAATCAGTGTTGTTCACTTCACATCTCAATGCTTTTATAGTTCACGGTTCAGAATCCCGCAAAGGCAACCATCCTCCATTAAAGGACTTGTCTCAGGAATTCAATTTCATCTGCATTTTTGGATCCATCCACCTTCAGCCTACTTGAAAACCCATGTATTCATCTCCTCCTAAATGACCTTATAAGAGAAAAATCACAAGGCAGTGATGTACGTCCCCCCTTCACTCTCCCACTTCTGCATAAATTAATCACATCATTAAGGGGTTGGTGCTTCGTTTCTTATACAGACCTTCTAATAGAAACAGTCTTTGTTGCTGCTGTCCTTGCTTTAGCCTTTCCGTGTAGACACATGGAAGGGCAGGGAGGTGTGCTCTCCTTGCCTCAAGGCTTTCCATATAGGCATGTAGAAGGGCAGGGAGGTCCCTTAAATCAATGCCATTTCTGTGTTTAATTGCCATTTTAATTAAATCTCACTACTTCTCCATATTTTTAAAAACATTCAAGACCAATAGCGATAAGGAAGGAACATCAATTTTGATTCTGCTTGTCCCCTGACCTCCATGGCTCACCATCTGAGAAGCTGACCCCGAGCCAGCCATCAAGAGCCCCTCTTTGTTCAGAGGAGGGGAAATCCACATCCTGAACTTGGTTGCTGCTCATCTTCACCTCCTCTGCCAATCTTGTGGGCTCTCACCTGAATGCTACACTGCTCATTCTCTCTGCATAGGAGCAGCAACAATGGCAGCATCTATAATTCCAGTTCAATGCTCAAGGCTAGGGTTAGGTCAGTGGTCATCAGCTTACGAATGTTACTTCCGGCCTGAGGCTCAAGCCATCCTAGATGCTCAAAAGCTATGAGTGCATCGTGATCTGCTGGCATACGGTTCTGTATCCCATGCATGGTCTTTGCTGCTGTTCTCCCTGCTTTAGCCTCTCTAGGCAGGCACATGGAAGGGCAGGGATATGTGCTCTCCCTGCCACAAGGCTTTCCCCATAGGCACGTGGAAGGGCAGGGAGGTCCCTTAATCAATGCCATTTCCATGTCCTTGATGCCTGCTCTGTTCTGTACCCCATGCGGGGTCTTTGCTGCTGCTTTCCCTGCCTTAGCCTTTCCATGTAGGCACATGGAAGGGCAAGGAGGTGTGCTCTCCCTGCCTCAAGGCTTTCCACATAGGCACATGGAAAGGCAGGAAGGTCCCATGTTCTGATCTTAATCAATGTCATCTCCGTCATTGATGCCTGCTCTGTTCTGTACCCCATGGGGCGGTTTTGCTGCTGCTCTCCCTGCTGTAGTCTTTCCATGTAGGCATGGGGAGGGCAGGAAGGTGTGTGCCCTGTTGTAAAATTGCAAAGAATTTAGTGATCACATCCAATATGGTATATAATATCATTAAAAGATTCAGAGAATCCAGAGAAATCTCTATACACAAGGGAAAAGGCCAAAAACCAATATTGGATGCCCATGATCTTTGGGCCCTCAGGTGACACTGCATTAAAAACACAATTCTGGAGTGAAAATCGCTGCATGGGCTCAGGAACACTTCACAAAGCCATCGTCTGTGAACACAGTTCATCACTGCATCTACAAATACAAGCTAAAACTGTATATGAACAATATCCAGAAACAGAGCTGCCTTCTCTGGGCCCCAGGTCTTTTATGATAGACTGAGACGAAGTGGAAAACTGTCCTGTGATTTGACGAAAAAATGTTTTAAATTCTTTTCGAGCATCATGGACACCGCATTCTCTGGGCTGAAGAGAAGCAGGACCATCCAGCAAGCTACCCATGCCATGCGCACTAATGCATCCCATACCATCACAGTGCGCTGATTAGCGATGGGAATTGACAAGATTTTATTAATACCAATACCATCTCTCATGCCTCCCTACAACCGCAATGCAGTTATGGGAATGAACAGAATACCATTATCAATGCTCCTTATTGATCCAATTATTTATCGATTCCTGATCATTACATTACAGGCTTTTAGCAGATGCTCTCATCCAGAGCGACATACAACAAGACCCTAACATACGCTGACAGCAGGGGGCAGCCTGGGGAGCAGTTGGGGGTTAGGTGCCTTGGTCAAGGGCACTTCAGCCATTCCTTCTGGTGCAGGGAATTGAACCAACAACCTGTTGGTCCCAAAGCTGCTTCTCTAACCTTTAGGCCATGGTTCCCCTACTCAATTGACCAATTTTGTGTGTGTGGGTGGGTGGGGAGTAGGCCTACACAGGTTTTCAGCATCAACACAGCTGTTTTATTAACACAATGTATAATGTCTGCCTATAATAACATTTGATCATGTTAAAATAAGAGTGAAAGGGTTTTAAATGGCTGGGAGCTGATGGGTGAGTTAAGCAGCTGGCTGTTGCCTCAGAGATGTATGAGCAACAGCCTAAAATCTTGACACACAGAGCAATTTGTCGTTTGAGAAATACATTTTTTGAACGACTACCCTGTAAATGAACACTTTCATGTCATGTGTGAAAAAGCAACAATTATTTTTTCACAGCAGGTTAGAGTTTTCTAATATTTCATCCATGAAAGGAATGCATTCAATCAATCAGTATGGTGGTCCTGATGGGCAAAACACAACAACTAACAGGTAATCACAATGGCAAATAACAAAACATAACCACAAAACCAAAAACACAACCACAAAGCAGAAAACACAACATTAACTTCTACCTGAAATAGTAGAAACGTTCTATCGACAAGGATCGTCAGTGATTGGATGAATGCACTGTCTGTCTTTTTAACTGGAAGGAAATGCACCACATGCACCTTTTGGTCCCAGGCCTCGCAAACAGTAAAGCAACCAGGATGCAGGAAGAAGGAATATTGACAAAGAAGTTAAGGAAGATGTGTTCTGTAGCCTTCTTCCCACAATTAGGGCAATATATCACAATATCAAAGAGTAGCCTATGACTTCTTTATTGATATTCCTTCTACCACGTCCTGGATTGGACAAACGCATTATTGTCCTGATTGGACAAACGCACTGTAAATCATTTTAAATGGAAGGCCGTTTAAAATAATTGACGGTGCATTTGTCCAATCAGTAATGATCTTTGTCAAGAACATGTTCCAACTGTTTCTGGTAAAATTTAACGTGGTTGTGTTTTTTTTTTTTTTTTTGGGGGGGGGGGGGGGGGGGGGGGGGGGGGTTTCACTTGTGATTTGCCTTTCAGGGCCACCACTCAGGGCACAGTCTCAGCAACTCCTGAAACAATCAGTGAAACTTTCCGTGTTCTCACCTACTTCTTAGGATGGAATGTACCCCAAAACTTATTTTCCACACTTTTTGGTAAAAGAATAAGTACCAGCTCATCATCACTTGTCGACTCCATCGTCACATTATTATTTTTTTGGAATGCTCACATAACCATGTCACATTTAATGTGAATATTAATGCTGTGTTAAATTCAACAATTTTTTTCACACTTTCACATCGTGTTGTATGTTGCTGGGATTAAATTGAAAATTAGCAGATATTTTTCAAACAATAAAATTTCTCAGTTTCAACATTTGACATGTTGTCTTTATACTATTTCCAATGAAATATAGAGATTCCATGATTGTCAGATCATCACATTCTGTTTTTATTTATAATTTACAGTGTCCTCACTTTTTTGGAAATGAGTTTGTAGTTTCAGAGATACAAAAACAGGTAAATAGTCTGAATGGGGGTGATTTAGATTTATACTCTACACCATTAGGGGTTTGTCATTCACTGGTAGTTCAGATACTTGTGATTATCATTGATTTATTTATTTCTGTTCTTGAGTTATAAGCATGGTTCCACAGTTTTAGTGGTTTGGATTTTACCACAAATGTAGCTGCACACAATTGCCTAGAATGTCTTTTGAATGCTGTTGCATTAAAATTTCCCTCCAATGAAACTAATGGGTTCAAACATGTTCCAGGATGACAATGCCCGTGTGCACAAAGCAAGGATTTTCCTTGTGGATTTTATTGCCTCTTCCAGGACAGAGTCCACCAGGGAGCAAGGTATTGTTTTCGGTGGAGTTTCTTTGTTTTTGTTGTTAATGATATTACAGGAAAATGGCTGGACCAATCTTCATGAAACGTTCAGGATAGATGGGCATTGGTCTCAAATAGAACCTACAACATTTTGAGGGTCATCCGGTCAAGGTCACCAAAAAGGTCAAAATCATTTTTGTTGTGGCTACTGCCTCATATAGAAGCTCTAGCCACTATGTCATCGTGCTGTAAGAAGGTAAGTGTAAAACAATCGCACACCGCACATGCGCATACACATGTTCTGATTAAAATGGCTGGTGAGTGTATGCAATTTGGTTTACCATTCAAAATAAATGGACTAGACTAAAGAAATCGCTTTCAGACATGTTTATGCTTATTACAGAGGGAAAGTGCGTTCCACTGAGCTCTAGCGCTGGGCCATTTCCAGGAAATAAGAGTTTCGGTCATGGCGACAGCGTGTGTATGTCAGCCTCGGTTCAGAGGTTTCAGTTTCGAAAACTGTAAGAGGTAAGAATAGAATAATATAAAGTACAGACACTTGGTATATTTGACTTCTGTCTTCTGTCAGATGGTAAACATCTATCTATCATCAACCGTTTTCAAGTTATAGACTTCTGAAAATCCATGACCTTGAGTTTGGCCTTTCAAGGTCACAGATCATGGTGCCAAATGAAAGGTCATATGGGAGATCCTATATGCTCATAATAGCAAACATTTGTCTATTGGCAACTGTTTTTGAGTTATAATGGAAAATATGTTATTTTGACCGAAAGGTTGACCTTTCTGTGACCTCGACCTTCACCTTGACCCGATTACCCCCAAAATTTAATTAGGTAATCTATGAACCATTGTCCACTTACCCTGAAAATTTGAAGTCAATCAGTGCAACCGTCTAGACGCTAGATTGTTAACAGACAGACACACAAACAAACAAGGTCAAAGGTCATGGTGCCAAATGAAAGCCCATATATGACTTCCTATACGTTGATGATGATAAACATCTCTCTATCCCTAACTGTTTTTGAGTTATAATGGAAAATATGCTAATTTTAGCAATGACCTTCACCCCCCTGACATTTGACCCCCAACCGCTAAGAAAACTATGAGATACCCTATCATGTAGCATACAAATGGAATCAGAATTGAAAGATGAACAGTTTGGAATTGGTTTGAAGTAAATATGCTGAATATGAAGGAAGATATCATGAAAAAAACGATTTTGACCTTTTTGGTGACCTTGATCTTGACCAGATGACCCTCAAAATGTTGGCGGTTCTATTTCAGACCAATGCCCATCTATCCTGACAGTTTCATGAAGATTGGTCCAGCTGTTTTCCCATAATGTTGCTAACAAAAAAACAAAGAAACCCCACTGAAAACAATACCTCGCCCCCTGGTAGACTCTCTCCCGGACGAGGTAAAGATACTTTCAGGTCTCACTCCACCAATATTTCCAAGGCCACACTGAACTAACTAAAAAAAATATTCATCTAAACAATACTTTCTTCTGATTTAACACGATTAAAAGTTCTAGAATAATATAGTGCTTTAACCAATCTAGTTGTAACTTCTTTTTAAGTGTAATTAACTTCATTTACTCTCTACTGAAAATCAACATGATTGGCTCTGACTCAAAATACAATCATCATAAAACAAATTACAGTATGTGTGTTTAAGGTATGTGTGTGTGTGGTTGCATATGCATATAAAATCACCACAAAGTTCTATTTGAGTTACTGCTAAGATGCTCTGCAGGTGCCACTAGGAGGAGCTGCAGTTCCAACAGCCCTGCACCTTCCAATCCTCTGATAAAAGGGCTTATCAGTATTAAAATGAATTTCTCAGTCACTGTCTGCTTTATCATGAGCAGTAGTGCATTCATGCAGTTATCCAATCAACCAATCATGAAGCAGCAGCACAATCCATAAAATAATGCAGATACAAGTCAAGAGCTTCAGTTAATGTTCACATTGAACATCAGCATGGTGGAAAAAATATCACCTGGTTCACACTGATGGGAGGGATGCAGTAAATAACTACTCTTGACAATCGTGGTGTGCAGGAAAGCACCTCAGAGTCAAAGTCAAGTCAAATTCCATCTCATGCCAGGATCTGGTCTTCCCAGGCAGTCTCCTGTCCCAGCACTCTCTAACTCCTTGAGGCACATGGGTGCAGCGCCGATCTCTGTTTTGGTAGCCTTCGGCCTCTCGCCTATTATGTAGCTAGGGTTACAGTGTGGGGGACTGGTCCTCTAGTAACTGCGAGAGTTTGACTCCCCATTCGCATCTGTATTGCAGCGTGCCTTGCCAGATGGCAGTAGGTACCATTTTTATGATGGTCTTTGATATGACCTGACCACGAGTAGAACTTGCAATCTCCCAGTCGAAAGGTGGGCAGGATAACCACTCGGCCAGCTCACGGTGAAAGCACCTCAGAACACACAACATATTGAACCTCAAGGCAGATTCTGTTGTTGTAGCCCATCCACCTCAAAGCTGAGTGTGTTGTGAATTCTGAAATGCTCTTCTGCTCACCACAGTTGTAAAGAATAGTTATTTGAGTTACCATAGACTTCCTGTCAGCTTGAACCAGTCTGGAACTAGTAGAAAGTTCTTGGTGGTGATCTCAGATTCTTGAATACTACAACAGCAACAATAAAGACTTAATTTAGAGAGCAAGCTTTAAGTTTCTGGTGTGGGAGTTGCTCTTAAGGTCTAATCTGTGATGTCTTTCCTTTATTCTTCTCTATTAGTGGAGATATAAATATCTAATCTTGGACCATCTCTTGAAAGGAATTTTCTTGAATGAACAAGATACCCTCTGTGTTCAGCCACGCAGCATGAGAGTGAGTGAGTGTTGTGAATGGACTCCAACATCATGA
Organism: Neoarius graeffei; assembly: GCF_027579695.1. Taxonomy (NCBI): domain Eukaryota; kingdom Metazoa; phylum Chordata; class Actinopteri; order Siluriformes; family Ariidae; genus Neoarius; species Neoarius graeffei. The sequence goes on from NC_083580.1 coordinate 18,930,485, forward strand.
GAGTTTTACTCAGACCAACAACTTGCTGGATAAATGTGTGTGGGGGTTGTTCTGAGAGTGATTTCAGTTAAGGATGCATTTTCCTCCTCAACTGTAAGTATGGGCACGTAAATTTTGGTTTTCATTTGTCGTTAAAAGGTATGAAGCGTGTATTTGTGTACGTGATGGGCAAACATGTGGTTTTGTGCATTTGGGTGCAGTGGTTGTGTGCAAAATGTCTTATAATTTAACAACTTGAACTTCTATGATGGTGGTGGGAATTGTCTCCAGAATCATTTATTAACATAATCCTAGGGATATAATAAAGACTGCTTAAACAAAAAGAAACATTACTGTTAATGTCCAAAAAATATTAATGAACATATTTGTCTCATACAAACAGTTTGTATTTGTCCACTTTTTTGACAAAATCTATAGAACAAGATACATCTTTGTTCTAAGGAGTTAAGGCAGTGATAGTATGGGACAGTTGCCTTGACAACAGAGACAAAGATCAGAACACTGCATCATCCCTCCTTTTCGTTTTTGGTGACGGCTTGACTGTGTCTCAAAGACACATACCGTACAAACAAAAGTCCTTCATTATACTTGAGAGACGCTGGGGGTGCAGTGTGTTTGTGTCTTTTGTGTGTGTGTGTGTGTGTGTGTGTGTGTGTGTGTGTGTTTCCTCTCCAGCAAACTAAGTCTTTGTGATCAGCACAGAGTCTGCATGCAGCTTAGCTTATTAGTTTGCATGTACTGACCTGTAGCAATGCATGCATGCATGTGTGCGCGTGTGTGTGTGTACTGGACTATGTCTATGAAGGTTCTCAGTCATCCAGGTCATTATAAATTGTAGATGCTAAAGAAGGTAACTGGACTTGCTTGAAATTCTTTTTTTATTTAATTATGTTTATTGGTTTTAACAACAAACAACGTACGACAGAACAAGATTCGGCTCACAGGCTCAAATATACATACAGACAGTTGGCTCATTAATTATATGATAACAAAATGAAGAAATAAATGAGTATGAAATTGAAAATGAAATACAATAAAATAAAGGTCCTATTAATTTTTTTTACATAAATCCTCTTATTAATATGGTTTCAATATTCAGTCCCATAAAGGACATGAAAGGTTCCCATGTTCTGCGAAAAATGTCATCCTTATCATGCAACTTACATGTCAGATAATCCAGTGATATATTCTATTACAACTTTATGCCACTGTGTTCTAGAAGGGGGTTTATCTGTTATCCAGTTTAACAAGATTCATTTCCTAGCACAGAAAGTTAACATTTTATATAATTTCTCTTTGTATTTATCATTAATAAAACAGTTTGATATCCCAAATAACATGCAACGAAGGTCACATTGCAGTGACGTGAATAAAATTCTGTTTATATCTTGCCCCACCATATTCCAAAATTTTTTAATTTTCCAACAAGACCACAAGCAATGAGTAAGACTCCCTATCTCTATTTTATACTTAGGACATTGAGGGGAGAGGTCAGCATTGAACTTGTGACGTTGGGAGGGGGATATATGAGCCCTGTGTAAAATTTTTAACTGAACTGCCTTAACCCTGTTGCAGATACTCAAGGTCCTCACATTTTCCCATGCCTCATCCCATTCCTCATCTGTGATCTCCACACCAAGTTCTCCTTCCCATTTCACCTTTAGGTGTAAGGTACCTGCAGTAACATATTCCTTAAGCAGTCTATTAAAGAAACCTATGGAGTGGCCCCCTCATAGTGAAAAGAGCTATCGCTCTATGCATGAACTGCTGTGGTCAGAAAGAACTGTCGTATCTTTAATGAAATCTCTTATTTGAAGATAATGAAAAAATCCTGTTTTAGAATATCATACTTTCCACTTAGCTGACTAAAGGACATCAGAGTTGGTCCAACAAACAAATCACATAGTCTGGAGAGCCTTTTAATATTCCAGATCTGAAAACCAGGGTCCGTTATTCCTGGCAGAAAATCTGAGTTGCCACATATTGGTGTAAAAACAGAATTTATGTCTACCCTCTAGTCTTCTAACTACATGCCATGCCATGACGGTGTAGACTGTAATTGGATTACGACATGCATTGACTAAAGGCGTTCTAATAAATAACAGGTTTGCAAGAGGTAGATTGGACATAGAACTTTCTATATCCAACCATATGGACATAGGATCCTCGCGTATCCAGTCAGTGATGAAGCAGAGGTGTGCACTAAGCTGATATTTCCTAATGTCGGGAAGGTCAAGGCCACCTTCCAAGGATGAAAGGCACAGAGTTGCTAAATTGAGGCGGGGCTTCTTCTTCACCCATATGAAAGAGCTAAACCAAGTGTTCAGGCTTTTTAAGGTTTTATGAGACAAGAGAACTGGAATCATCTGAATAGAGTAAAGCAATCTAGGCAAAATATTCATTTTCAGGAGAGCCACACGTCCCAGCCAAGAGATGGGCAGTGTATTCCATCTCTCTAGATGCAACCTAATGCGTTCAAGCAGAGGGGTAAAATTAGCTTTATACATTTTATCAAAATCAGGGGTTTTATAAACAAAGCCAGATGGGGACCATCTGAAGGGAAATGGACATGGGGTTTTTGGTTGATGCTTCAGACTACCCAGGGGCATTGCTTCTGATTTGTCAAAATTAATTTTATATCCTGAAAAGGCACTGAATTTACTAATGGTGTCGATGAGGTTAGCAGTGGAAATCTCAGGCTTAGTCATAAAGATCAGGACATCATCTCCATAAAGGGTTATCTTGTGCTGCCTACTGATTATAGGTAGACCATAAATGTCCTGATTCTTCCTGACCGCCTCAGCCAAGGGCTCTATAACCAGAGCGAACAAGAGGGGGGAAAGGGGGCAGCCCTGTCTGATGCCTCTCTGTATGCAAAAATTAGGGGATCGTAGTCCATTAGTAAGAATGGAGGAAAGAGGATTATTATAAAGTAGTCGAACCCAACTGATAAATTTTTCACCTAGGCCAAACTTTTCTAAAACATAAAAAAGAAAGGGCCATTCGACACGGTCGAACGCCTTCTCTGCGTCCAGAGAGACGACCACACCGTCCATTGACTGTTGATGGAACTTTTGAATTGTGTTCAGCAATCTATGCAGGTTATTGCATGAGTAAAGGCCTTTAATGAAGCCAGTTTGGTCTTCATGAATGAGCAAAGGGAGCAAGCCTTCTAATCGTGTAGCCAATATTTTGGAAAGAATTTTTAAATCTACATTTAACAAAGAAATTGGCCTATAGGAGGCGCAGTGCCTCCTAAAACACCAGGATTAGATGTGTAGGCTGAACATGAACTTCCATCTGCTGTGTCATTACATGTGTCTCCTTTACTATTCAAACCAAAATGGCTGCCTTAACAGGAACTAGAGGTCACAGGTCAAACAACAAAATATTAAACTTAAGAGTCCTGCTTTTCAAAATACATTTTCCCTTCCCCTTACATTACACTGTTTGTATAATCTTTGTTTAGCAAATCTAATTTTTGCCTCTGCATGTTCTGTTAAAAGGGAGTCTAAGGCTGAGCGTAGTGCAGAAATTTCTTTAAGTCTCCTTGATGAAGGTTTTGCAATATATTCCCTTTCAGCCACCTTAAGCCTAGATTCCAAAATTTCCCTTTGTTCAACCTGCCTGTGCCTCTTACTGTGCACAAACGATATGATGAGGCCTCTTGCAAAGGTTTTAGAGGTTTCCCAGAGAAGTGATGGATCCTTTGTAGAAGCTGAATTAATAGATAAAAAGGATTTAAATTCCTCAGTGAAATAGGATATAAATTTGTGGTCTGTGAGAATTAAAGGGTTAAACCTCCAATACCTTGTCTGTGGGACCGAATTTCCAATTTGATACTGGATAAAAACAGCAGCATGGTCAGATATAACTGCGCTGCCTATAGAGCTACAAGTAATTGATTGTAACAAAATTTTAGGTACAAAGAAATAGTCTAGGGCGGCATGGTGGTGTAGTGGTTAGCGCTGTCGCCTCACAGCAAGAAGGTCCGGGTTCAAGCCCCGTGGTCGGCGAGGGCCTTTCTGTGTGGAGTTTGCATGTTCTCCCCATGTCCGCGTGGGTTTCCTCCAGGTGCTCCGGTTTCCCCCACAGTCCAAAGACATGCAGGTTAGGTTAACTGGTGACTCTAAATTGACCGTAGGTGTGAGTGTGAATGGTTGTCTGTGTCTATGTGTCAGCCCTGTGATGACCTGGCGACTTGTCCAGGGTGTACCCTGCCTTTCGCCCGTAGTCAGCTGGGATAGGCTCCAGCTCGCCTGTGACCCTGTAGAACAGGATAAAGCGGCTACAGATAATGAGATGAGATGAGAAATGGTCTATTCGTGTATGACATTTATGAACTTTTGAAAAGAAGGTATACTCTTTATCTGCTGGGTGTTGGGCTCTCCACATATCTATGTAATCCAGATCCTCGCAAAGGGCATTGATGAATTTAGAATGGTGAGAGGTGGACATTCGACCTGCAGGAAATTTGTCAATACAAGGGTTTAAGTGGCAGTTAAAATCTCCTCCTACAAAAGTATTTCTGACATTGAGATCAGCTAGTTCAGAGAATGTTGTAGCTAGAAATTCACTAGGATGACCAGGTGAATAGTACACATTCATAATGGCAATCACTTCTCCATATAGTTCACCTTTGATAATGACATACCGTCCTGACTTATCCTTGATGCAATGCATAACTTTAAATGGTAGATTTTTCTGGAACAAAATGGCAACTCCCCTGCTCCTTGATGTAAAGGAGGAAAAAAAAGCTGATCAAAACCCCTTGCTGCAGTTTTAAATGCTCTATTTTGTTTAAATGGGTCTCCTGCAACAAAGCAATATGAACTCCCTCCCTTTTAAGATAAGTCAGGACCTTTCATTGCTTAATAGGTGTATGGATACCGTTGACATTCCAGGTGCATAGTTTAAGTAAAGGCACAGTCATTTCAAATCACAAAATACAAAAAAATAAAAGTATATCCTAAGCACACATACTGCCCACATGTTAAGATATCATTAGAGTGGAAGGTAAGCAGAGTACTAAACACCAAACAACTAACGAACAACAAAAAAACAAGTGCCAAACAACCTACTGGCATTAAAACTAAACACTGTCCTTCTCTAATCAAGAGACGTCGAGCGAGAGGGTTCTCTAGCGACAGAAGACAGATCTACTCGGTGTACTGCGTGGTGGCGCCCTTATCCAGCCCATAGCACAGTGGTCTAGGCTACTGCAAAATTCAACATACTCACGTCATCGCGTGGATCTCAGATGAAAACAGTCTTCAAAAATGAAAAGTAGTAAAGGAAAGAAAATAATAATAATAATAATAATAATAAAGAGGCAGGAAATCCGTGAGGCTTAGGAGCCATCATCACCACTGGTCACGGTGAGAGAGTCAATGTACTTCTCCACCATAGCCGGATCTTGGAATAGTTTTATTGAGCCACAAAAGGTGACTCTTAGCGATGCGGGGTAGACTTGGGTGGCTGTAGCTCTGGTGGCCTTCAGACGTTTCTTCACCCCATCAAATCTTTTACGTTTGCGGTGAACGGCGGCTGAGAAGTCTTGAAAGATCATCACGGTGGAATTATCATGTTTCAAAGCTTGATTTCTCGTCCCCATGCTCCACGACACATTCATCACCCTCTGCTTATCCTGATAATTATGAAATCTCACCAGGCTCGATCGCGGTTTCTGGGTAGCGGAGGGCAAGGGTGCTAGGGAGCGATGTGCTCTTTCCAGCTTGATCTGGCCCATTTTAGTTTCGATGTTCAAGATTTTAGGTAGCCAGGATTCAAAAAAGCGCGTTGGGTTATCACCCTCCACACCCTCTGGAAGTCCAACAACGCGTATATTTTTCCTCCGACCTCTATTCTCCAAATCATCAACATGCTCGCTTAAATCCACCACCTGTTGTTCTAGTGCCTTCATCTTGCTTTCCACTGGGTCTACAATATCCTCCAAAGCAGACACTCTCCCTTCCACCTCTGTAATGTGTTCGTCATGACTGTCCAGCTCCTCACGATGAGCAGTAAATGTGACAGCAGACTTGACTTATTGTCAATAATCTTTGAGATGTTAGCTGTAATTTCTGAAATCATCTCTCGTAGTGCAGGTGCTAGCGAGCTATCTTCGCTAGCCTCACTGTCCTGCTGGGTAGGGTCCTCAAGATTGCTCTGGTTTGCCTTCTTTTTACGTGACATGTTATCAGCTTGCCTCAAAAAGTAGGCATTTATACTCATTGTACGTTATAGAGTCACAAGAGTCCACGAAACGCTTTGCTTACAGGCAAAAATGATAAATTTAATGAAATGGCGCACCAGCTCAGCATCACACAACCTTTCCTCAAGCCGCTATCTTGAAAACCTCATCTCATCTCATCTCATTATCTCTAGCCGCTTTACCCTTCTACAGGGTCGCAGGCAAGCCGGAGCCTATCCCAGCTGACTATGGGCGAAAGTCGGACAAGTCTGGACAAGTCTGGACACCCTGGACAAGTCGCCAGGTCATCACAGGGCTGACACATAGACACAGACAACCATTCACACTCACATTCACACCTACGGTCAATTTAGAGTCACCAGTTAACCTAACCTGCATGTCTTTGGACTGTGGGGGAAACCGGAGCACCCGGAGGAAACCCACGCGGACACGGGGAGAACATGCAAACTCCACACAGAAAGGCCCTCGCCGGCCCCGGGGCTCGAACCCAGGACCTTCTTGCTGTGAGGCGACAGCGCTAACCACTACACCACCGTGCCGCCCTCTTGAAAACCTTCTGCTTGAAATTCTTGAAGGCATTTCATCTCTCATCTGAAAGGCTTCTTCATTTCTGTCTGACTAGTGGGGAGTTCCAGATATTTATCCGCTAGTGGACCAAAAGCAAACCTAAGGGGAGTCGTTGAGGTCACATGGGTCGTTGACACTCGGTCATCCTGTCAGTGTTAGGGTCACTGGAGGTCGGGTGTGAATGGTGTTAGCAGCCTAGAGGGTCATTCGGGTGATCTGTGGGTCATTGGCTCTCTCTGCCATCATGTGAGTCATTGAAGTCAGCTGAGACTTTATGTGGATGTGTATTCAGTTTTCTGGGAAGTGTGCCAAGGACTGTGTTGTAGGTGGCTGATAGCTTGTGTCTCAGACCACCTCCTCTGTTCAGTGATGGTCATTCCAGGTTGACGAAGATGGCTTCTTTTACTCCTCTTTCAAACCACTGGTCTCCTCTGGCTAGAATGTGTACATTGCAGTCCTGAAATGAGTGTCCTTTGTTATTGAGATGAAGATAGACTGCAGAGTCCTGGCCTGAGGAACTGGCTCTCCTGTGTTGAGCCATGTGCTTGTGAAGCAGTTGTTTCGTTTCCTCAATGTACAGGTCTGTGCATTCCTCACTGCACTGAATTGCTTACACTACGTTGTCCTGTTTGTGTCTGGGTATTCTGTCCTTAGGGTGAACCAATTTCTGCCTCAGAGTGTTACTGGGTCTAAAGTGTACAGGGATGTTGTGTTTGTGGAATATCCTCCTGAGTTTCTCAGATAGTCCAGAGATGTAGGGAATGACAATGTTCTTGCGTTTGTTGCTGTTTTCTTCCCTGTCTGTTATGTTTCTTTTTCTGATCTTGACGAAAGCCCAATTAGGATACCTGCACTTCTGAAGTGCTTCCTTGATATGTTTTTGCTCTTTCTCTTTTCCCTCTACTGTTGTAGGAATATTCTGAGCCCTGTGATGTAAGGTCATAATGACCCCCAATTTGTGTTCCAGTATGGTGAGAGTCAAACAGTAGGTACTGGTCTGTGTGTATGGGTTTCAGCAGACCTCGATGCAAAGGCTTCTGTCTTGTTTGATATGCACGCTGCAATCCAAAAAGGCTAGGTTGTTTCCACTGACATCCTCCCAAGTGAACTTGATGTTGATATCCACTGCATTTATGCGCTCTGTGAAGGCACATGGGTTTTGGGTGGCATGGTGGTGTAAGTGGTTAGCACGGTCACCTCACAGCAAGAAGATTCTGGGTTCGAGCCCAGCGGCTGGCGGGGCCCTTTCTGTGTGGAGTTTGCATGTTCTCCCCGTGTCTGCATGGGTTTCCTCTGGGTGCTCCGGTTTCCCCCACAGTTCAAAGACATGCGGTTAGGTTAATATGGGACAGCCTTGGACTGAGGTGCCCTTGAGCAAGACACCTAACTCCCAACTGCTCCCCGGGTGCTGTTAGCATGGCTGCCCACTGCTCTGGGTATGTACATGTGCTCATTGCTCATGTGTGTGTGCGCATGTGTGTGTTCACTGGTTCAGATAGGTTAAATGCAAAGAGGAATTTCACAAGCGTGTGATGAATAAAGTTGTTGCTGTTCTTCTTTACCCAGGTGTCATCCACATACCTGAACCAGTGGCTGGGAGCAACTCCTGAAAAAGTGCTCAAGGCTTTGTTTTCCACTTACTCCATGTATAGATTGGCCACTATAGGGGACACCGGTGAGCACATGGCGCATTCTCAATAACAAAGGACACTTGTTTCAGGACTGCAATGTAGACAGACAGAACTGAAGAAGCCTTTTGGATGAGAGGTGAAACGTCTTCAAGAATTTCTGTCCCTCTACCATACCATAATTCCACTTCCTCATTCCTCTCTTCTTGGCTTTATGCAGGGATCAACCTTGTATTCCACTAAATATATAAAAACAACTAATAAAAAATTAAAAATGTTAAAATAAAAGTTTGTTGCAGCTTTTCATCTGCCTCCATTTTTACTCTCTTCTCATCCATAGTCTTTCAGTCTCAGGCTTCCTCCTTCTCAGCTCTCCATAACTGCTCCTTCACTTCAGGAGGAAGTGTTCTGAAGAGCTCTTCCTCCACCACCAGGCCTGAGCGTTTCAGCATGCGGCACTCGCCCAGCTCCACCGGCAGACCTTCTAGCCAATTACTGCACAGCTCCAGCTGTGTCAAAAACATGAGCTGTCCGATACACGATGGCAGTGCAGTCAGGCAGTTTTTCCCCAGGTTCAGCGTCCGAAGCTTCTTGCACTGGAACAGATTAAGTGGTAAGGTCTTGATCTGAGAGACGAGAGAAAGAAAAACAGTTAAAGGAGGTTAATGTTTACAAGATGATTTTTCTACTTTCCTAATGACACATGGATGATTGTTTAATGCTTTAACAGTGATTATTGTAGGCGCATTCAACAAAGTCGTAATTACCAGTGAGGAACTCAATTTTCTCAAAATGTTTAGACTTCACGGAATGTAGCGTCTCATTATAAACAAAAACATGACCACAAAAATTGCAACTGCTTCCAGGGTTAAAAGTAGTTTTAAGTATCAAATGTCAGGATTGTATTCTATACATGCTTTGTATGATATAGATTTTTTTTCCTGCTCCTGATTTACCATTTAAAAAAAATCATAATACACAACTTAATCGTCCAGAACCAATAGCCTAAAAAAAGTTCCACCATTTCAGGTATAAGAGTAGTGGAAAGCATTCTATCATCAGCTGTGTAGTCTGAACTGTTTGTCAGCAGAAGCATCAATTGTGGAAGAAAACTCAGCTGGATTGTGGATTTCTCGAGGATTTTTACAAATCTGTTGTCCACATGACTGACAATATTCACTGTTAATCTGCTCATCAAAGTGTCTGAATAAATTTTGGCACTTTCCCTTGCAGATGAGCAAAAAGTGACTCTTTGGAAGAGGCCTATTTAATCCTTGGAGGTTAAAGGTAGACTGCCTTTCAGATTTTTCAAGTTTAGGTCATAAAAAGAATTTTCCCTGACACCTAATTATTTTTGTTTAGTGGCCTGAAAGCTACTGAATTCAAATCACAGACTTCCAATTTTATTAGGGTTTTTTGTTTGTTTTAAATAGAACCAATTAATGAATTTAGGGCCATGTGGCCCTAAATTCTCCACTATTTTTTCTTGCTTCACCGTGACCCAATTCAAGAGACTACGTCATGCATCACATGGTGGGCTTTCCCCGTTCGCACAAGGCATTGTGGGATACAAATTTGAAACAGGAGAAGAAAATGGAGGACTCGAGTGAAACATGAAAGCCTGACTACAATAACAGAAAGTGAGAAGAAAAGACATTATGTTGCAAAGGAAAGGAAACACATGACCAAACTAATAAATACTGGTGGTCAGCAAGCACCTCAGTGTGATCAGATGTTTGTTTAGTGATAGAATGATATAACTGTCAGTCCACGGTCAATGTAAACCTGGAGATAGCAGTAATGCAACACTGGATGCCAGCTGCCGTAAAACCCAAAAGAAGAAGAAGAAGAAGAAGCAGGTAAACTTGCGCATGCGCACATGGATTTCCTCTGTCTGCTTGACTGCGTGAAGCAAGCAATTTCAGGCACATTATTTGCTAAGGAATCCCCTCAAATTAAATAACTTCCCAGCCACAGAATGGCCTGGTTTTTTTTTTAGAAATTGCAGATATAAACATATGACCACATTTCAGAGGGAACTAAATTTCACGGATTTTCTAAAATCGAAAGGCTGTATAGCTTTAATATTTATGTTGTATTTTCGCAATTTATTCCAGATTCATGTCCCTTGGCTCATCTCCTGTTTATTGGGGAGAAAACTGCTCAGTTTACTTTCAAGTGATTACTTGTGCCAGTGTATTCTGATGTTAAATTGTAGAGTTTCTAAACATAATGCGTGAAGGTTGTCAGGTCTGGTAATATTGGTCATATGTCACAGGACTAACTTCATGATAAATACAACAGCATAGTGTTGCTTAGCTTTCTATCTGCAAACCAGTGAAAAATGTTATAGCTGTGTGCACAACCTCATATAAACCCCACTGTATTTTAAGTATGCTGTGTGAGGTCCCATAAAAATGCTCTTTCCTCTAACAAGCAACTCCAAGCCTGAGTCTAAGACTTCATTTAGTAATTAACGCAATTCCAATATGACAAACACAAATAAATAGAAAGTGGAAAAAGGTGATGGATACATATTCTGAAAAGAAATTACAATATTGACTCCATGTCTGCATTTCCCCCGTCCTCCCAGGTAAACTGGCCACTCTAAATCACCCCTGGGTGTGAAGCAGTATATGAATGTGTGTGCATACGGAGCCCTGCGATGGACCAGCATATCATCTGGGGTATATTCCTGCCTCAATGTCCATTGTTCCTGGGATAAGGTCTGGATCCACTGTGACTTTGACCAAGATAAAGCAGTTACTGAAGATGAATAAATGAATGAAAACAATTACTCTCTCCACTGATTGTTTGTTACTTGCACTCTGTAGTTGATTATTAAGTATACTGAAAAGGAGCAACAAACAGCAGTTAAAGGTAGTCAATGATTTTAGTGAAAGTTAGTTATTTGATGGCAGCTGTACCAACAGAGCAACTGCCCAAAACATGACACGTGCACTGCCTCGGCTAGAACACTGAAAGGGTGAGCGCTCTCCATTGACAAGCAACATGACTGACAGGCAACGAGAGACGCCTATTTGTCCTTTAAGTTTTGGTGCTAAACGACCCCCCGTGAAATTTATGACTTAAGAAACACGAAGATTAACAGATACTTGGTCAGGTTCATTCTTCCTGTCAATCCTGTGTGCTGTGGCGCATGCGCGCCGAGTGAGCTCCAGCACGCGCGCCGTGAACAAGGCATCTCCTGTTCTCAATTAGTGAACTAAGTGTTGGGCTATTTAAGGAGTGCACTGATGCACATACATCTGCCTCTTTCGCGCACTTGACAGAATACTTCACCCTACAATGGGTGTAGCAGACATGTATCAATTTGCAATCCCATGTCGCTTCCGGGTTTCCTTGTCCCTGCCGCTAGTCTCTTATTTCTGCCGACATACCGATGCTTACCCTCCTACACCCTATGATGGAGAATATCACCTGTGTGGATTCCGCATCCAGTGTGGGGTTCTCTATGATGACTTCCTAGAGCCCAAGCCACCCGATCCCATCTGGGTGCTGGATGAGCACGCAGATGGGTGGGATATCTGATTTGGGTGGAACACCCGTGCCTTCGAAACTCTCAGACTTTCTTTGCCATGCTGAAGTTTATCTATGAATCATTAATACAGGAGGAACCCCTTGAAAATTTTTGGGGAGGGGCAATCAGGCCAGTGATTGACGCAGCTGAGGAGGCCGTTGCTCTCGAGCATCTCCTAAAGGCAACCACTCCAGTGGTCAACTCAGCTGAGGAGACCGTTGCTCCCGAGCTCCCTCCAGTGGCCAACTCAGCTAAGGATGCTGTTGCTCCAGAGCTCCTCCCATTGGCTGATACAGAGACAGGAGAGGAGGCTGTCTCTTTTGAGCTGGTTTCTCAGCCAGAACCAGCACCTGAATCCATGCCTGAACCCATGCCAGCATCTGTTCCTGTGCCAGTGTCTGTTCCTTTGCCATTGCCAGCGTCTGCTCCCGTGCCAGAGGTGGAGCCAGAGTCAGCATCTGCTCCCGTGCCAGAGGTGGAGCCAGAGTCAGTGCCAGAGGCCATGGCAGAGCCCGCTCCTGTGCCAGAGGCTGTGGCAGAGACGGTGCCTACTCCAGAGCCTGCTCCAGAGCCAGTGTCTACTCCAGAGCCCGCTCCAGAGCCAGCATCTACTCCAGAGCCCATTCCAGGGCCAGTGTCAGTACCTACTCCAGAGCTTGCATCTACTCCAGAGCCTACTCCAGTGCCAGAGTCAGTCTCGAGCTGTCTCCAGAGCCCGAGTCCAGTCTCGGGTCATCTTCAGAGCTCGAGCCTGGGTCCAGTCCAGAGCCCGTGTCATTTTCAGAGCTCAAACCCGGGTCCAGTCCAGAGCCCGCGTCATCTTCAGAGCTCGAGTCCAGTCCAGAGCCCGCGTCATCTTCAGAGCTCAAGTTCAGTCCAGAGCCCGCGGCATCTTCAGAGCTTGAGTCCAGTCCAGAGCCCGCGGCATCTTCAGAGCTCGAGTCCGACTCCAGTCCAGGGCCCAAGTCAAGTCCAGAGATCAAACCTACTCCTAGCCAAGAACCCAAGTCATGTCCAGAGCCTGAGCCCGAACCCCCACCGGGGCCCAGTATGATGGATTTTCACTTCTGGAGGGAGCTCTTTGGGAGGGGGTTCTGTCAGTCCTGCACGCTGTGGCACATGCACCTGAAGGTGTGCCTCAGGCTGCGCACGCGCCGAGTGAGCTCCAGCACGTGCGCCATGAACAAGGCACACCTGTTCTCAATTAGTGAACCAAGTGTTGGGCTATTTAAGGACTGCACCAATGCTAAGGTGATACGAAGTATTAAGCCACATTCAGTGCGTATTACCGAGCCTTTTTACCCTGTGTTTGTGGTTTTCCTGGTTCCTCAACTCCTGTTCCTATTTCTAGTTCTCGTTTTGCCTCCGACATACTGTTTGCGCCTCGATCGACCCTTTGCCTGTTTTCTCATTTATGACCTTGCCTGCCGATTTGGACTGCTTGTTTTTGTGTGTGTTTCATGCACTTTATGTATAGATCGCAATTTATTATTAAAGTAAACACTTCTGCACATACATCCGCCTCTCTTGCGCACTTGACACTTCCCTGTGTATAGCATTATTGAAACAAGGCAGTGATGCTGCCAAGAAAACAAGGCTGCAATTTCTGGAAAAAAAAAAAAATTACATAGCTGGTTTGTACTGCATATTGGGAATAAGGAAGCCAAGAGACAGTCTGTGGACGCATTTTTTAAGCATGCTCTGTCAGGTCTCATAAAAATGCTATTTTCATTACCACACATTTCTAGACACAACCACCTACTGTTACTAACATCCTGGAGCACTTCCTCAAACTCAAAACATAAAACATTCAGTAAACAGCAGCCATAATTTCATGGTTGCATGTATTTATGTGCTTCCACTTTGCATAACCTGATCTTAACGATATATGCGTCGAATGTTACCTAACATACTGTACATTTTATTGATTTTTATTTCACAGTAATGAACAAATCATTCTCAATTTACCTTAACAAAAAGCGAGGATGCTATATTAGTGCATCTTTCTAGTAGGGAAATCAAAAAGAGACGAAATTACTAATATGAGACGGCATGTCAGTTTATATCACTGTTAAGTTCAAAATATTTGTGCAACCATCACTCACCCTAGAATCATATGTGATTGGCATATTTACTGTTTTTATTGGCGAAATCCAGCCATTGGGGGTGCATAAGCCTTACTCTTGGTGCCGGTCCCAAGCCCGGATAAATTGGAGAGGGTTGCGTCAGGAAGGGCATCCGGCGTAAAACTGTGCCAAATCTAACATGTGGAATGAAAAGAGAAATACCATACCAGATTGGTCGGGGCCTGGGTTAACAACGACCGCCTCCGGTACTGTTGGTCAACAGGGTGCCGGTGGAAAGTGTGCTACTGTTGCACCAAAACGGAGAAGGAGAAAGAGAGGGGGGAGGCGTGTTAGGAGAGAGCGTGAAAGATGGAAGGGAAGCAGCTTAGAATTGAGGGTAGGAACACTGAATGTGGGAACACTGACTGGCAGAGCGAGAGAGTTAGCAGGTATGATGGAAAGAAGGAAGTTGGACATTTTGTGTGTGCAGGAGATGAGGTGGAAAGGAAGCAAGGCCAAGAACATTGGAGATGGATGCAAGTTGTTTTATTATGGAGTCGATGGAAAGAGAAATGGTGTTGGTATTGTTTTGAGGGGAGAGTTGGTCAACAGTGTGATTGATGTGAAGAGGGTGTCAGAGTAATAGGCATGAAGTTGGAGATTCAAGGAGTGGTAATCAATGTTGTGTGCATGTACGCCCCACAGGTTGGACGTGAGAATGAAGAGAAAGAGTCTTTCTGGGAAAAGATGGATGAAGTGGTAGAAAGTATACTGAGGGAGAAGCGCGTGCTGATAGGAGCAGATTTCAACATACATGTTGGCAAGGGAAACAGAGGAGATAAGGACGTGATGGGCAGATATGGCGTAAGAGAGAGAAATGTGGAAGGGCAAATGGTGGTTGATTTTTCAAAGAGGGTGAATTTGGCGATAGTCAATACATACTTCGAGAAGAAAGAGCAGCACAGGGTGACGTTTAAGAGTGGAGGAAGATCTACACAGGTGGACTACATACTCTGCAGAAGGGGTAACCTGAAGGAGATTGGAGACTGTAAAGTGATGGCAGGGGAGAGTGTAGCTAGACAACATCAAGCGGTCGTGTGCAGGATGAGCTTGAAAGTGAAAAAGAGGAAGCGTGAAATAGTGAAGCCGAAGATTAAGTGGTGGAAACTAAAAGAGGTTGAACATCAGAAGGAGTTTAGGGAAGAAATGAGACGAGCATTGAGTGGTCATGGAAGTCTGCCAGAAGATTGGAATACTACTGCTGTACTAGTAAGAGAGGCAGCAAAGAAGGTACTAGGGTGGTCATCGGGAAGGAGGAAGGAAGACAAGGAGACATGGTGGTGGAACAAAGAAGTGCAGGAAATTATAAAAGAGAAGAGGCTAGCAAAGAAGAATTGGGATGATCAGAGAGACGAGGAAAGCAGGCGGTTATACAGAGAGACGAGACAGAAGGCAAAAAGAGCGGTAGCGAAAGCAGATGCATACCAGGAGTTGTACGAAAGACTGGAGACCAAAGGAGGAGAGAAAGACCTGTACAGACTAGCTAGGCAGAGAAACAGGGAAGCGAGGGATGTACAGCAGGTAAGAGTGATGAAAGATGGAAATGGAAATGTGCTGACAAACAAAGAGAGTGTATTAAGAAGGTGGAAAGAGTACTTTGAGGATTTATTAAATGAGGAGAATTCAAGAGAGAAAAGGTCAGGTTCATTGGAGACAGCAAATCAGGAAGCAGAGTTGGTTAGTAAGGATGAGGTGAGGGCAGCCATGAAAAGGATGAAGACTGGGAAAGCAGTCGGACCAGATGGTATCCCGATTAAGGCTTGGAGATGTTTGGGTGAGACGGCTGTGGAGTTCCTAACGAGATTGTTTAATAAGATCCTAGATAATGAGAAAATGCCAAATGAATGGAGAGTGTGCTAGTCCCAATAAGAATAAGGGAGATGTACAGAGCTGCAGTAATTACAGAGGAATAAAATTGATGAGCCACACCATGAAGCTATGGGAAAGGGTGTTGGAGGCGAGATTGAGAAAAGAGGTAGCAATCTGTGAACAGCAGTACGGGTTTATGCCAAGGAACAGCATGTCGGATGCAATTTTTGCTTTAAGAATGTTAATGGAGAAGTACAGAGAAGGCCAGAGAAAGCTACATTGTGTGTTTGTAAACCTGGAGAAGGCATACGATAGAGTGCCGAGAGATGAGTTATGGTATCGTATGAGAAAAAGAGTGGAGTGAATGCGAAGTATATTAGAGTGGTGCAAGACATGTATGAGAACAGTGAAACAGCAGTGTTGTGTGCAGTTGGAACAACTGAATGGTTCAAGGTGAAGGTGGGACTCCATCAAGGATCTGCTTTGAGTCCTTTCTTGTTTACCATAGTGATGGATAACTTGACGGACGAAGTGAGGCAAGAGTCACCATGGAACATGATGTTTGCGGATGATATTGTGATATGTGGTGAAAGTAGAAAGGAGGTTGAGTTGGGTTTGGAGAGATGGAGGTATGCATTGGAACGAAAAGGAATGAAGGTGAGCAGTAGCAAAACAGAATACATGTGCATCAATGAGAATGGGGATGAGAGTGTAGTGAAGATGCAAGGAGTAGACGTAAAGAAAGTTGGTGAATTCAAGTACCTGGGGTCAACTGTGCAGGAAAATGAGGGCTGCGATAGTGAGGTGAGAAAGAGAGTGCAGGCAGGGTGGAGCAGTTGGAGACAGATTTCGGGAGTCATTTGTGATAGGAAAGTCCCAGCAAAAGTGAAAGGTAAGATGTATAAGACAGTAGTGAGACCAGCTGTGATGTATGGATTGGAGACCGTACCCTTAACGAAGAGACAGGAGGCAAAGTTGGAGGTGGCAGAGTTGAGGATGTTAAGGTTTGCGATGGGAGTGACAAGGTTGGACAGGATAAGGAACGAGCACATCAGAGGGACAGCACATGTGGAGAGCTTGGGAATTAAGCTAAGAGAGATGAGACTGAGATGGTATGGGCACATCCTGAGAAGAGATGCAGAGCATGTTGGAAGGAGAATGTTGAGGATGGAGCTGCCAGGCAAACGAAAATGAGGAAGGCCAAAGAGGAGATACATGGATGTGGTGAGAGAGGACATGAAAGTGGCAGGTGTGGTAGAGAAGGATGCGGAAGACAGGGAGCAATGGAGACAAAAGATCCACTGTGGCGACCCCTAATCGGGAGCAGCCAAAGGAAGAAAAAAAGAAGGAAAATGGCTCTTTTCCGTATTTTGACTGATAACTCGCAACAGTGTGGTCCAATGTTCAAAGATGAGCTTCCTACGCAAAATACATAAAGGTTGGCCAGCATGTAAACAGTCTGAAGAAAGGGCAGGGAAGGAAATAAAAATTCTGTCCAGTTACTTGACTAACATTATAAACTACAAAAGGACAGCATATTTCATCACTACATTAAAATGGTTTATACCACAAGAAAGCTGAATTTTATATTCTGATCAGTAAAAAGATGTTGATACATTTTTTTTATACATTTTAAGTACAAATTGTATTAAATTATTCTTTGACTTTTGCATATTTTAGACCAGTGAGCACAAACATTTTATATCTCCGAACATTTATTTTTGTTGGAAAAGTAATGTTCGAGAAAAATGTTTGTATAGGCAGGTTTCCATTAACCTGCTGAATGTGTGATCTGAAATTGCAAATTAAAAGAACAAGTAACTGTATAAAAGAACAAGTAACACACGTATTTCGAAAAACTCTCAAATATTGCAAAAAAAAAAAGCTGATAAGCTCGCAGGAGGTGATTTTTTTTTTGGACAATTCAACATAGCAACATTTTGCGAATTTGAAATGGAAACTTTTTTTTCTGTTTAAGCCACAGCTACTGTGATGGATGCAATCGAAATCACCGTCCAAACATTTATCAGATCTTGGAGATCGTTGCCATATTTTACTGGTGTAAAATATGCAAGTCAAATAATAACAATTTAATAAAATTTTTACTTAAAATGTCTTAAAAAAACCCTCTTTTTACTGATCAGAATATAAAATTCAGCTTTCTTGTGGTATAAAACATTTTAGTGTAGTGATGAAATATGCTGTCCTTTTGTAATAACTATTGCAAGACAAGAAGACAAAACCAAGCTTTAATTGTGTAACATCACAAAATGGAAACAGATCATTCGCAATAATGTTGAGTTGAATTTATAAATTTAAAAAGTGAAATATAAATCCGCCTGATGTCAGTAAAGAAAGCAAAATTTTACTTAATAGATCACTTCTCAGAGAAAAAAAGATGAAGAAGGCTGGTGAGGGGGAAAAAAATGAAGCAAGTGTGAGTTAAAAGCTTCCAAAAGAACTGTGGCAGATTCTTCAAGATGCTTGGTCAAGCATACAAGCTAATTTCCTTATAAAAGTGCACAAATAATTCCGAAGACTTTTTTAAAGCAAAGAAATATAGAAAAATGTGGAAACAATTCCATTATTTTTGAAGGCATCTTAGTTTTACATCCTTTCTTTGAATGTACATAAGACTTTGCACTGTATGTTATCGTTTCTATAGTAACACGTCATTCACAGGAAGTTTTATGACAAAAAACTCCCATAATATAAGCTTAAGGAAAAGCTGATTAAAAATATTTAAGAACAAAAAGCATAGAGAGTAAGGTGATATTTAGTTAAGAATATAGGAATATATGAAAGCAGATATTGGAAAATATCCAACTTCAGGGTTGTAACAGTAACTCCATTTTCATGCTGGGTTGCACAACACTACTGTCATTGATGATCTTCCTTTAGCACACCATGTCATTTTTTATTCCTTCCATAATGGTTGCAAAATAATGAAGCTATGGAAAATTTCAGATTTTTGTGGCTACTGCCTCACATAGAGGCTGTAGCCACTATGGCATCGTGTTGTAAGAATGTAAGAATGAGTGTAACAATTACACACTACGCTTGCGCAAACACATACATGTGCTCTGATTAAAATGGCCGGTGAGCATATACAATTCGAGTGGCACAGTGGTGTAGTGGTTAGCACTGTCGCTTCACAGCAAGAAGGTCCTGGGTTCGAGCCCAGTGGCCGACAAGGGCCTTTCTGTGTGGAATTGGCATGCGCTCCCCGTGTCTGCGTGGGTTTCCACCGGGTGCTCCGGTTTCCCCCCCAAAGGCATGCAGGTTAGGCTAATTGGTGGCTCTACATTGACCATAGGTGTGAATGGTTGTTTGTGTCTATGTGTCAGCCCTGCGATGAACTGGCGACTTGTCCAGGGTGTACCCCGCCTCTCGCCCATAGTCAGCTGGGATAGGCTCCAGCTTGCCTGCGACCCTGTAGAACAGGATAAGCGGCTACAGATAATGGATGGATGTATACAATTCAGTTCACCATTCAAAATAAATGGACTAGACTAAAGAAATCACTTTCAGATATGTTTATGGCTATTACCGAGGGAAAGTGCGTTCGTATTTTAAAATATACTCCAGGTTGTCCCCCTTTCCTCGCCTTCTTCGGCCAGTGGTCTCATGTGTGATGTAGATGTGACGCACTTCCAAGTTGTTATGGGAAGTTGTCAAAAAGAGTATTGAGACCACTGAGCTCTAATGCCGGGCTTTTTCTAGGAAATAAGAGTTTCGGTCATGGCGACAGAGTGTATGTCAGCCTTGGTTTAGAGGTTTCAGTTTCAAAAACTGTAAGAGATAAGAGTAGAATAATATAAAGTACAGACACTTGGTATATTTTACTTCTGTGATTTTTAAATTGATAATTTTTGGATTACACTTCAATTTGTGGCTACTACCTCATAGAGTAAATATAAATGCTATATTTACTGTATGGACATGGTATCAGAAAACAATTTTATTTATAAGCAGGAGCCACATGTACCCATAGGGTACCTATTTTTACCAAATGTTGATTAAAAAAAAAAACAAGCAAACTTGAAGACATACCTTGACAAAAGAAAATATTTTTAGACTTAAACATCTGTAGAAACCGTGAATCAAGTTTCAGCTTCATCACATTCCCATGAAGGAACCATTTGGCCATGGAGCTACAGAGCTACTCTAAAGTAGATCAATCTTGCTGGGATGTATTTTGTGTGTGTGTGTGTGTGTGTGTGTGTGTGTGTGTGTCCCTCACTCTGTTTGCAGTAACAGAAATGTACTGCAGGTTCTGCAGCAGTCCGATATCCGGGTGGATACTGCTCAGCTTGTTGTGGCTCAGGTCAAGGAAGCGCAGCTTGCGGCAGAAGAACAGCTGGCTGGGAATCCTGTCGATTTTGTTGCGGTTCAGGTAGAGGCGCTCGAGGTTGGTGAGTGTGCCAATCTGGATAGGGATGTAGGCGATCTGATTGTACCAGAGCTTCAGACACACCAGCTGGTGCAGGTGCTGGAAGCTGATGATCTCCTCGATTGTCTTTAGATTGTTGTCCTTCAGGTCAATCTTCTGCAGAAGGGAAAAGGAAAATAAATTCATTACATATCTGGAACCACAGAATCAGGCAATAAATGAATTGAATGGGAATAACATGAATTCTGCATCTTCACTAATTTAAACTGGGGAAAAAAGTGATGCAGTGGTTCCAGTGACAAAAGAGGACAGATGATGACCATGAGGTTGCTAATATTGTTTATTTCCTTCACACAGAAGTGAAGTCAAGAACCACCTACTTTCCTAGGAAGAGGACATTTTACAGGCATTGTAAATGATCACTTACTGGGTTCTTGCCCTTTCCTGAGATATCATGAAAAGAGTCACTGTGATACGTAGATATTCACTGAACCCATGAAATGTCACAGGAGAAGTGTTTAGAGATGATTTGCGTCCAACAATAACTTACAGAACAGGCATCATCCCATAACAGACATTCCCCAGCATGTATAAAGTCATTGGATTAAATTTAAAAATACAACCCCGATTCCAAAAAAGTTGGGACAAAGTACAAATTGTAAATAAAAACAGAATGCAATGATGTGGAAGTTTCAAAATTCCATATTTTATTCAGAATAGAACATAGAGGACATATCAAATGTTTAAACTGAGAAAATGTATCATTTAAAGAGAAAAATTAGGTGATTTTAAATTTCATGACAACAACACATTTCAAAAAAGTTGGGACAAGGCCATGTTTACCACTGTGAGGCATCCCCTTTTCTCTTTACAACAGTCTGTAAACGTCTGGGGACTGAGGAGACAAGTTGCTCAAGTTTAGGGATAGAAATGTTAACCCATTCTTGTCTAATGTAGGATTCTAGTTGCTCAACTGTCTTAGGTCTTTTTTGTCGTATCTTCCGTTTTACGATGCGCCAAATGTTTTCTATGGGTGAAAGATCTGGACTGCAGGCTGGCCAGTTCAGTACCCGGACCCTTCTTCTACACAGCCATGATGCTGTAATTGATGCAGTATGTGGTTTGGCATTGTCATGTTGGAAAACGCAAGGTCTTCCCTGAAAGAGACGTCGTCTGGATGGGAGCATATGTTGCTCTAGAACCTGGATATACCTTTCAGCATTGATGGTGTCTTTCTAGATGTGTAAGCTGCCCATGCCACATGCACTAATGCAACCCCATACCATCAGAGATGCAGGCTTCTGAACCGAGTGCTGATAACAACTTGGGTTGTCCTTCTCCTCTTTAGTCCAAATGACACGGCGTCCCTGATTTCCATAAAGAACTTCAAATTTTGATTCGTCTGACCACAGAACAGTTTTTCACTTTGCCACAGTCCATTTTAAATGAGCCTTGGCCCAGAGAAGACGTCTGCGCTTCTAGATCATGTTTAGATACGGCTTCTTCTTTGAACTATAGAGTTTTAGCTGGCAACGGCGGATGGCACGGTGAATTGTGTTCACAGATAATGTTCTCTGGAAATATTCCTGAGCCCATTTTGTAATTTCCAATACAGAAGCATGCCTGTATGTGATGCAGTGCCGTCTAAGGGCCCGAAGATCACGGGCACCCGGTATGGTTTTCTGGCCTTGACCCTTATGCACAGAGATTCTTCCAGATTCTCTGAATCTTTTGATGATATTATGCACTGTAGATGATGATATGTTCAAACTCTTTGCAATTTTACACTGTCGAACTCCTTTCTGATATTGCTCCACTATTTGTCGGTGCAGAATTAGGGGAATTGGTGATCCTCTTCCCATCTTTACTTCTGAGAGCCGCTGCCACTCCAAGATGCTCTTTTTATACCCAGTCATGTTAATGACCTATTACCAATTGACCTAATGAGTTGCAATTTGGTCCTCCAGCTGTTCCTTTTTTGTACCTTTAACTTTTCCAGCCTCTTATTGCCCCTGTCCCAACTTTTTTGAGATGTGTTGCTGTCATGAAATTTCAAATGAGCCAGTATTTGGCATGAAATTTCAAAATGTCTCACTTTCGACATTTGATATGTTGTCTATGTTCTATTGTGAATACAATATCAGTTTTTGAGATTTGTAAATTATTGCATTCCGTTTTTATTTACAATTTGTACTTTGTCCCAACTTTTTTGGAATCGGGGTTGTAGATCAAGGCAAGGCAAGGCAAGTTTATTTATATAGCACATTTCATACACAGTGGCAGTTCAATGTGCTTTACAGAAGTAAAAGCAAAACAGTAAGCAATAGAAAATAAAATTACATAAAATAAATGGGGAAGAAAAATAATAAGAATTAAACAATAGTAGAAATAAAATAATAAAATGAAATAAAAGTTCAATAAAAAAAAAACACCAGAATAAAATAGAATAAAAGTTAAGTAAAATTTAAAACATGTAGAGACTGTAAAAGTAAAGAGTTTAAAACATGTAGAGATGACAATATTAATAATTTAGCAGAAAGCATCTGAAAACAGCTTGGTCTTTAACCTAGATTTGAAGCTGCCAACAGCAGGAGCATTTTTGATGTCCTCTGGCAGTTGGTTCCATAGCTGTACTGCATAGTAGCTAAAAGCTGCTTCACCACACTTTGTTTTAACAACAGGTTTTAACAGTAAATTTTTCTGCTGCGATCTGGTAGATCTGATTGGGTTAGGCCGCTGCAACATATCAGAGAGGTAATTGGGCCCTGTACCATTTAGAGATTTGTACACCAGCAGCAATGCTTTAAAGTCAATTCTGTAGCTTACTGGAAGCCAGTGAAGGGACCTTAGAATTGGAGTAATGTGCTCTGTTCTTTTTGTTCATGTGAGAACCCTAGCTGCTGCATTTTGAACCAGCTGAAGTCATTTGATGGTCTTTTTTGGCAGGCCTGTGAAAAGGCCATTGCAGTAATCAACCCTACTAGAGATGAAGGCATGTATAAGTTTTTCCAGATCATTTTTTGACATAAGTCCTCTTAGTTTGGAAATGTTTTTTAGGTGATAAAATGCTGTTTTAGTGATTGCTTTCATGTGACTGTCAAAGTTTAGCTTGCTGTCAATGAAAACACCAAGATTTTTAACCATTTCTTTTGTTTTAATCCCCTTTGTGTCAAGAATAGTGGTAATCCTGAGTCTTTCATCTTTTTTTCCAAATAGAATTACTTCTGTTTTATGTGTGTTCAGCTGAAGAAAATTTTGTGACATCCAGTTGTTGATTTGATCGATACACTGGTAGAGACATTCAAGGGGGGCATAATCATTAGGTGATAGAGCAAAATAAATTTGGGTGTCATCTGCATAGCAGTGATACAAAATTGAATTGTTCTTTTATAATTTGCCCAAGTGGGAGCATATAAAGGTTGAATAGTAATGGTCCAAGAATCGACCCCTGGGGGACACCACAGGTCAAGGACATTGATGTTGAGGAACAATTTCCAATGGTAACAAAGAAGCTTCTATCTTTTAAGTATGATTTTAACCAATTGATAACTTTACCAGTCAACCCAACCCAGTGTTCAAGTCAATATAGCAGTATGTTGTGATCAACAGTATCAAAAGCTGCACTGAGGTCCAGTAATACCAGGACTGATGTTTTGCCTGCATCAGTATTAAGACGTATGTCATTTATAACTTTAATCAGCGCTGTTTCAGTGCTATGATTGGCACGAAATCCTGACTGAAAGTTATCAAAACAGCTGTTTGATATCAAGAAGGCAGTTAATTGATTGAAGACAATTTTTTCAAGGATTTTCCCGATGAATGGTAGATTTGATATTGGCCTGTAGTTATTTAATACTGAAGCATCCAAATTATTCTTTTTAAGTAGGGGCTTTACAACGGCTTTTTTTCAGGGACACAGGAACAATGCCAGTCTCTAGGGATGTATTTATGATTTGAAGCACATCTGTAATTATAAGATGAAGAACAGACTTAAAAAAGTTGGTGGGCAGAATGTCCAATTCAGATGTTGAGGAACTGAGATTTTGTACAGTTTTTTCAAGAGTCTCATAATCAATTAAACACAATTCTGACATTGTGTTGAAGTTATCTGTCTGTGTCACTGGTGATTGCAGTTTTTCAATTATTTGCAACTGAGATATATTATGAGCAATATTCTGCCATATTTTATCAATTTTACCTTTGAAGAAGGATGCAAACACATTGCATTTATTAACTGAGAGAAGTTCAGGTGCTAATTGTGGTGGGGGATTAGTTAGCCTCTCTACTGTTGAAAATAGCACACAGGCATTGTTCATATTCCTGTTGATGATGTTGGAGAAGAAAGACTGTCTTGCTTTATGAATTTCATAATTATATTTACAAAGCATCTCTTTATGGATTTGATAATGGATGTGAAGTTTAGATTTGCACCATTTTCTTTCAGTCTTTGTACATTCTCTCTTTAGCAGTTTAACAGCTGGGTATTGCTTCCATGGTGCTTTCTGCTTATCATTGACTCTTTTTTCATCAAATCCAATCCAGTCCCAATCCACCATGTTGGAGGCAAATACCAGCACTGATACTGACAGTATCAGAATGGTGCATAATCATATTTAAAGCTTTTGTATTTTTGTCTTCGCCTGATTTCCAAAACATCTCCTGAATTTCCACACTTTTCCAGGTCCAGATATGAGTGCACAAGATTCCATACTTTTCTAGATTTTCTCAAATCCATCCATCCATCCATCCATCCATCCATCATCTGTAGCCACTTATCTTGTATAGGCTCACGGGCAAGCTGGAGCTTATCCCAGCTGACTATGGGCGAGAGGCAGGGTACACCCTGGACAAGTCGCCAGGTCATTGCAGGGCTAAGACATAGAGACAAGCACTCACACCTACAGTGGTGCTTGAAAGTTTGTGAACCCTTTAGAATTGTCTATATTTCTGCATAAAAATGACCTAAAACATCATCAGATTTTCACACCAGTCCTAAAAGTAGATAAAGAGAACCCAGTTAAACAAATGAGACAAAAATATTATACTTGGTCATTTATTTATTGAGGAAAATGATCCAATATTACATGTCTGTGAGTGGCAAAAGTATGTGAACCTCTAGGATTAACAGTTAATTTGAAGGTGAAATTAGAGTCAGGTGTTTTCAATCAATGGGATGACAATCAGGTGTGAGTGGGCACCCTGTTTTATTTAAAGAACAGGGATCTATCAAAGTCTGATCTTCACAACACATGTTTGTGGAAGTGCATCATAGCACGAACAAAGGAGATTTCTGAGGACCTCAGAAAAAGCGTTGATGCTCATCAGGCTGGAAAAGGTTACAAAACCATCTCTAAAGAGTTTGGACCCTACTAATCCACAGTCAGACAGATTGTGTACAAATGGAGGAAATTCAAGACCATTGTTACCCTCCCTAGGAGTGGTCGACCAGCAAAGATCACTCCAAGAGCAAGGTGTCTAATAGTCGGTGAGGTCACAAAGGAGCCCAGGGTAACTTCTAAGCAACTGAAGGCCTCTCTCACATTGGCTAATGTTAATGTTCATGAGTCCACCATCAGGAGAACACTGAACAACAATGGTGTGCATGGCAGGGTTGCAAGGAGAAAGCCACTGCTCTCCAAAAAGAACACTGCTGCTCATCTGCAGTTTGCTAAAGATCATGTGGACAAGCCAGAAGGCTATT
Source organism: Neoarius graeffei (assembly GCF_027579695.1). Taxonomy (NCBI): domain Eukaryota; kingdom Metazoa; phylum Chordata; class Actinopteri; order Siluriformes; family Ariidae; genus Neoarius; species Neoarius graeffei. The sequence continues at coordinate 18,956,464 of NC_083580.1, forward strand.
CGAAAAATGTTTTGTGGATGAATGAGACCAAAATAGAATGTTTTGGTTTAAATGAGAAGTGTTATGTTTGGAGAAAGGAAAACACTGCATTCCAGCATAAGAACCTTATCCCATCTGTGAAACATGGTGGTGGTAGTATCATGGTTTGGGCCTGTTTTTCTGCATCTGGTCCAGGACGGTTTGCCATCATTGATGGAACAATGAATTCTGAATTATACCAGTGAATTCTAAAGGAAAATGTCAGGACATCTGTCCATGAACTGAATCTCAAGAGAAGGTGGGTCATGCAACAAGACAACGACCCTAAGCACACAAGTCATTCTACCAAAGAATGGTTAAAGAAGAATAAAGTTAATGTTTTGGAATGGCCAAGTCAAAGTCCTGACCTTAATCCAATCGAAATATTGTGGAAGGACCTGAAGTGAGCAGTTCATGTGAGGAAACCCACCAACATCCCAGAGTTGAAGCTGTTCTGTACGGAGGAATGGGCTAAAATTCCTCCAAGCCGGTGTGCAGGACTGATCAACAGTTACCAGAAACTTTTAGTTGCAGTTATTGCTGTACAAGGGGGTCACACCAGATACTGAAAGCAAAGGTTCACATACTTTTGCCACTCACAGATATGTAATATTAGATCATTTTCCTCAATAAATAAATGACCAAGTATAATATTTTTGTCTCATTTGTTTAACTGGGTTCTCTTTATCTACTTTTCGGACTTGTGTGAAAATCTGATGATGTTTTAGGTCATAATTTATGCAGAAATATAGAAACTTCTCAATGGTTCACAAACTTTCAAGCACCACTGTATGGTCAATTTAGAGCCACCAATGAGCCTAACTTGCATGTCTTTGGACTGTGGGGTAAACTGGAGCACCTGCAGGAAACCCACGCAGACATGGGGAGAACATGCCAACTCCACACAGAAAGGCCCTCGTCAGCCGCTGGGCTCAAACTCAGAACCTTCTTGCTGTAAAGCAACAGTGCTAACCACTACACCACCATGCTGCCCATTTTCTCAAATCCTTTCAGGTAAAACTATGCAAATGGTGCATAGCATACAACATGAAAGATGGGGTGCCATGCACCTCACAAACCTCTCTCAATTCAAAAATTGTCATCATGGTATTCAAAAGTTTGTTTTCACATGAAACTGATGCCTGAAAGTACAGTGAAAATGCTGATAGTCGATCATATGCAGGCACCATTCCAACAGATGTGGCTATTAAAGTGTACAATAAAGGGGGTGGAGGGGTGCATGAGCTACTGATGGAGTAGGACGCGAGTTTGTGGGCTCTTGCTGTTTTTAATTAATATTGTAATTTATTTGCGCTTTTGGTCATACATGTAATCTTCTCTTATTCTACTTAGTGTTTCTGTCTGAACCATATTAAAATGTCTGGAAGGAATGTGAAAACTCATAATACACAACTGAGGCCTGCTCTACACGCAGAACGCTTGTCCTGCGTCTACACTTACTCACCCTGTCCTCAAGTGAGTCGCCACCATCCGCGGGCTCTCCCTCGCCTCAAGCTGATAATGGCATTGCCTCTCTCAAGCTCAAGTTACTTGCTTCACTGAGGAAGGACATTGCCAATATTTTCAAAAAGGAATTCCAGGAAACTGTCGGGGATGCTCTGTCAACTATCAAGCTTGACTTACAAGCCGTGAAGACGCAGCTGGCTAATGAAAATGCTGCTACTGATGCTACTATATCATCACTGAAAGGTACTGTTGGGGAGATTGAGCATTCACTGTCCAGTTGTACCGAGGACGTCGTTGAGATGAAAACTACTATTGAGTCCCTCACTGCTACCGAAGCTAAGCTGGAAAATAAGTGTGAAGACCTGGAGGCTAGGTCGCAATGCAACAACATAAGGATAATAGGTGAGGGTCCTGACACTTGCACTACTGTTGCTGTAGCTGCCTTGCTATTGGAAGCATTTGATCTGGATAAGGAGCCGCTTCTGGACTGGTCCCACCAGACCCTACAACCCAAGCCCAAGCCTGGTGAACGACCGCGAGCCATCGTGTGCAGGTTTCATTATTACAGTGAGTGTGTTGACATCTTGCACTGTGTGAAAGAGCTCCAACGGATTAAAGTCAGGGACCTGACCATCTCAGTCTTCCCAGATCACACTGCTAAGATAGCCCGGGCTCGGGCCGCATTTAATGAGGTCAGGTGGCAACTTTGTGGTATTGAAGGTGCTCGCTATGGACTACTCCACACTGCGCGACTTCACATTACATACAACGGTATCCAGAAGGACTTTGCTTCGGCGGAGAAAGCTGGGGACTATGTCAAAATCTTGGGTTCATGAGTGAGTTGTAATGATTACGACTACACCATGTTTTTCTCACTCAGGTTCATGGTTCTGAACTGCAAATTAAATGTTATTGTGGATTGTGGACTCACTCCACTTTAATCTACCACTGTACCAATATGTGGTTTTCTGTTGTGATGCGTTAACTAGGTTGGTATTATTTCTATTTGTTTAAATTACAATATTGTATTTATTCCTCAGTATTTTTCTTTTTTGATTTTGTTGAGGTCAAGGAAGATATATTCCATTTGCACTATCTTACTTTAGCTTTTCTATATTGACCCTTGATGGGCATATTGCCATTTGTTATATGTATATTCTACTTTTTATGTGATATACTGCTATGGTGCCTATATTTCATCTATCTGTTCTTCCTAATAATTCAATTTGCCATTACGATATTTTGCCAATGTTTTTGCTGTAGTGTTCTCTTTCAGACAAAAGAATACTTTGTAATGTGACTTTAAAAAAAAAAGTATTGTATGTGTCATTATGTGCATATTATTAATCAGATCTGAAATCAGTAGGAGTCTTTTCTCACACTTTTTTTTTGGTTGGTTTTGCTCACTCTCCGAGTTGTGTTCACACTACTGTGGACGACTTTTGGGTACTGTTGGAAACACTGCTGTCTCCTTTGTTCTTTGGTTATATGGAGACTTTGGGTGTGTGTTCATATGTTCTGGGGGTTTTTTTGGGTGGGGGGACTCTTACTGGCTACTCGTTTCTTTGCTGCTTGTTTTACAGTGGTGTTTGAAAGTTTGTGAAGCCTTTAGAATTTTCTATATTTCTGCATAAATATGACCTAAAACATCATCAGATTTTTACACAAGTCCTAAAAGTAGATAAAGAGAACCCAGTTAAACAAATGAGACAAAAATATTATACTTGGTAATTTATTTATTGAGGAAAATTATCCAATATTACATATCTGTGAGTGGCAAAAGTATGTGAACCTTTGCGTTCACTATCTGGTGTGACCCCCTTGTGCAGCAATAACTGCAACTAAACGTTTCCGGTAACTGTTGATCAGTCCTGCACACCAGATTGGAGGAATTTTAGCCCATTCCTCCATACAGAACAGCTTCAACTCTGGGATGTTGGTGGGTTTCCTCACATGAACTGCTCGCTTCAGGTCCTTCCACAACATTTCGATTGGATTAAGGTCAGGACTTTGACTTGGCCATTCCAAAACATTAACTTTATTCTTCTTTAACCAGACTTTGGTAGAAAGACTTGTGTGCTTCAGGTTGTTGTCTTGCTACATGACCCACCTTCTCTTGAGATTCAGTTCATGGACAGACATCCTGACATTTTCCTTTAGAATTCGCTGGTATAATTCAGAATTCATTGTTCCATCAATGATGGCAAGCTGTCCTGGCCCAGATGCAGAAAAACAGGACCAAACCATAATACTACCACCATGTTTCACAGATGGGATAAGGTTCTTATGCTGGAATGCAGTGTTTTCCTTTCTCCAAACATAATGCTTCTCATTTAAGCCAAAAAGTTCTATTTTGGTCTCATCCATCCACAAAACATTTTTCGAATAGCCTTCTGGCTTGTCCACGTGATCTTTAGCAAACTGTAGACAAGCAGCAATGTTCTTTTTGGAGAGCAGTGGCTTTCTCCTTGCAACTCTGCCATGCACACCATTGTTGTTCAGTGTTCTCCTAATGGTGGACTCGTGAACATTAACATTAGCCAATGTGAGAGAGGCCTTCAGTTGTTTAGAAGTTACTCTGGGGTCCTTTGTGACCTCGCCAACTATTACACATCTTGCTCTTGGAGTGATCTTTGTTGGTCGACCACTCCTGGGGAGAGTAACAATGGTCTTGAATTTCCTCCATTTGTACACAATCTGTCTGACTGTGAATTAGTGGAGTCCAAACTCTTTAGACATAGGCCAAGTTTACATTAGACCGTATCTGTCTCATTTTCTTCGCGGATGCACTGTCCGTTTACATTAAAACGCCCGGAAACGCCGGGAAATGGGAATCCGCCAGGGTCCACGTATTCAATCCAGATCGTGTCTGGTCCGGTGCTGTGTAAACATTGAGAATACGCAGATGCGCTGTGCTGAGCTCTAGCTGGCGTCGTCATTGGACAACGTCACTGTGACATCCACCTTCCTGATTCGCTGGCGTTGGTCATGTGACGCGACTGCTGAAAAACGGCGCGGACTTCCGCCTTGTATCACCTTTCATTAAAGAGTATAAAAGTATGAAAATACTGCAAATACTGATGCAAATACTGCCCATTGTGTAGTTATGATTGTCTTTAGGCTTGCCATCCTTCCACTTGCAAGTGGTAAGTGACGTGCATGCCCGACATGCACTGAGATCACACACAGCGACTCAGTCCCAAATCACTGCTCGTGCGCTATACTCGCGCGCTCTGTGAGCTGCGCAGGGCTGGAGTGCGCACCCTCCAGAGGGCACTCGCTGTTCAGGGCGGAGTGATTTGGAGCGCAGGATGCCTGCGGAGCCGAGCGTATCCGTGTATTGGCGTTGCTATGTGCACGCGAATCGTGTATTGGCGTTGCTGTGTGCACACTAATCGTTTTAAAAACGTTAATCTGATGATCCGCTGATACGGTCTAATGTAAACCCCACCATAGTTTTGTAACCTTTTCCAGCCTGATGAGCGTCAACAACGCTTTTTCTGAGGTCCTCAGAAATCTCCTTTGTTCATGCCATGATACACTTCCACAAACGTGTTGTGAAGATCAGACTTTGATAGATCCCTGTTATTTAAATAAAACAGGGTGCCCACTCACACCTGACTGTCATCCCATTGATTGAAAAACACCTGACTCTAACTTCACCTTCAAATTAACTGCTAATCCTAGAGGTTCACATACTTTTGCCACTCTCAGATATGTAATATTGGCTCATTTTCCTCAATAAATAAATGACCAAGTATAATATTTTTGTCTCATTTGTTTAACTGGGTTCTCTTTATCTACTTTTCGGACTTGTGTGAAAATCTGATGTTGTTTTAGGTCATATTTATGCAGAAATATAGAAAATTCAAAAAAGAGTTCACAAACTTTCAAACACCTCTGTATCTAAATGGTTAACAGCAATATAAATGGAATAGGCACACCTTTAAGAGTTATTACTTGGAATATCAGAGGCATGGGTAATCCTGTCAAACGATCTAAGTTTTTTACACATTTGAAATGGTTAAACTCTGATATAGTATTTTTACAGGAGACTCACCTTTGGATTAAAGATCATCATAGGTTACAGTGCTCTTGGGTAAGTCAGGTCTTCCACTCTAATTTTAATTCAAAAGCAAGAGGTGTTGCCATTTTAATTAACAACAGAGCTCAGTTTTCATCCACTAATGTTAATGCTGATGTGAATGGCAGATACCTCATAGTTGCTGTGCTCACTCTAGGACCCAAATTGTTTTAGCAAAAAGTGCTAAAGACTCACATTTTTCTTTAGCAATTTGCAATTTCACTTAGCAAGAAATGCTAAAAGAACAATTTTCTTTTTAGCAAAGTATTTTTTTAGCAAGATATGTTATACTTCTAAATGTTTCTTGCACTGACATAATATTGAAAAATGAATTGTTATTGTAGTTTGTTGGTGTTTCAATAGTGTTTGCAAGTTTGTTTCCTGCCTTTGTCTTTCCATGTTCTTGATTTATGTTCATAGCATGCTTATTTATTCTTGAATCCTCTTATTTTGATCATTTCATCAACTGTATATATGTAATGAAATTGTGTGTTTAATTTAGCCCGCTTAATCTGGTTTACGGAGTCCATATTTTTCATTATAATTATATCTAACATCTGGTGTGATGTGCTTTGCATTCTTTGCTATCTATGTACCTTTTAGCCCTTAGTCACCCTCTGTAGTATGCTGTCTGGCTGTGTAACATAACTGCATGGTGATAATACAGATTTTACCTGCATTTAATTACCCACCGCTCAGTGTCACACGAGATGTGAGCTTTTTTTAATTTATACCATCTACTGTGATAGGTAGTACCTTTTATAGACAGGTACAGGCTGTTGAACAGGCAATTCCCATCACCAAGTGTTTGAATCGCTCTCAGATTGCTGTTTTTGACATTTGGACAGGGGGAATCTGGGGGGATGAGGGCTGTGGAGAATTCATCAACTTGCATCTTGCAAGGACTACTCAGACTGGCCTGAAAGATGTGAAATGCATTAGCCAAACTAGAGCATATTTAAGAGCTGATATACGGCTTTATATTAGCTGATCACACAAACTTGAACTCTGTCTGCCATGGTTTAGGGAGTATACAATATTCAAGGTTAAGCAACCTTACAGAGTCATATAAACTATGTTCAATGGAAAGGTGATATATATCACTTTATATTAGTGGCCTATACAAATTTGAGCTCTATCTGCCATGGTTTGGGAGTTATAGGCAATTCAATTTGAGCGACCTCGAGTCTGACCTTTCAAGGTCCCCCGAGGTCATGTATGCTATGTTCAGGAAAATGCTGATTTCATATTAACTGCTCATACAAACTTAAGCTTCATCTGCCATGGTTTGGGAGAGGCCATTTAGAGGTCCATGGTAACCCAAGGTTATGTATAAATTTGAACTGGCCAAGTTGGCCTGGCCAACATCAGTGTCGGACCTGGCCAACATCAGTGTCTGACTTGACCAATATCAGTGGCTGGCCTTGCTAATATATTAATTTTTTTTATTTTATTTTTTTCTAAATTCTATTTTAACATCTCAACCACTGGTATTGCCTCATGTGTGTGTTTTCATTATTGAGATGTGTGTATGTATGTGTGTGTATAATTGGGATTGTGTGTGTGTGTGTGTGTGTGTGTGTGTATGCGTGTTTAGGGGGAGGGGGGTGTCTTTATGGGTAGGATGAAGGGAGCTCAGGGAGTTAAAATCAATGGTTGTTTCTTATAAATTAATCTCATAACCCAAATATAATGATATTCACCATTAATTTCTCAAATGAAACACTTGCAGTCAAAACTTTGAACCATGTGCGTCAAAACGCTCTGAAAACAAGGTACACTTGTTCGATATATCCTGGTTCATCTGTGGGTTCTTCCAAAGTTCTGTCAGGGTTGATATTATGTAGAAAATACGTCTTTAGAATGGTTATATTGTGTTTTTATCCCTAACTGAGAAAGCTAACAGAATATTCTAATATGTTATCTCACTTTTTAGATAAGTTTTTGTCATACGTAAAGTCAGATAATTTATTTTAAACAAACCTTGCTATAATCTTGTTCACTAATGAGCAAGAATTGCCGACATTATCAGCGCAACTTGGAAATTGATCATTTTATATGTAAGGTCCGATACTATTGGAAGACGTAATTTGCGGTCAACCAATAAGAAGCTTCGAAAATCGGGGGCGTTGGTTATAAATCAAAACATTGAAGATGGACACGAAAGGTACTGTTTATCTTGAGAAATTGCAATTGTTTGATGAATTTTGCTTAAACTTTAAATGACTTTTGCATAAAATGTGAATACAGATGATTTTCTTATCGCAAATTGGAATAAAACTTCGCAATTTGCGGACGTGCAAGCGACTAGCGTGAGCCCAGAGTTGCTGGTATCATAATGCAAAAAAAAAAAAGTTTTGTTGGTAAATGTTTACACCCCTAATTTTGATGATGTTGATTTTGCTCACAGATTACTGAGCAACCTCCCCTTCTTAGATACACACCTGCTGATTTTTGGAGGGGATCTAAATTGTTTTTGACCCAATTTTGGACCAGTCTAATCACTGTAATCTCACTCAATCTGCTATGTCTAAAACATTTTCTGACTTTATGAGCCAGAATGGGCTTGTTGACCCATGGAGATCTCATAACCCTTCTAAAAGTTTTTCTTTTTCTCCCAGGTGCATCACTCTTATTCAAGGATTGATTATTTCTTTATAGACAGTACTCTTGATCCTTATGTTGTTTCCTCTGATTATTTGGGCAATTTAATATCTGACCATGCACCGCTACATTTAGATATTCATTTGTTTACCTATACACACAGCCCACCACTTTGGAGATTTAACTCTCTCTCCTTTTAGCCGACAAAGATTTTTGCAACTTCATTTCAACTTCTATTGATGACTTTCTTTCAAATCAGACTGACTCCGTTTCTTATTCACTGTTATGGGAGACACTTAAATCTTACCTTAGAGGGCAAATTATAGCTTATTCCACTCTTTCTAATAAAATGCCAGGCTCGATGAACTCGCATCTTCAATTAGGAACCTGGACCAAAGACTCGCACTGAATCCATCTCCAGAATTGCTTAAGCAGCATTTGGATGTACAAGCAGAATCATCATCTTCATCCACTTATCCGGAGCCAGGTCGCGGAGGTAGCAGTCTGAGCATGGAAGCCCAAACTTCCCTCTCCCCAGACACCTCGGCCAGCTCCTCGGGAAGAACACCGAGGCGTTCCCAGGCCAGCCGAGAGACATAGTCCCTCCAGCATGTCCTGGGTCTTCCCCGGGGCCTCCTCCCGGGGGGACATGCCTGGAACACCTCCCCAGCAGAATTTGATTTTCAATTCGAGGCCGCTTGTTACTACATACACGCGGTTCATATTATGAACATGGCTGCAAACCTAGTCGTTTATATTGCCACACCAAATACGACGACAGGCAACTTCCCGTTTGATACCTAGTATTAAAAATATTCATAACATAACCACCACAGATCCCATGGAAATGAATACTAACTTTAAATCATTTTACTCTTCATTGTATAAATCTGAATTTCCTACAGATAATACTAAAATTCATGAATTTCTTCAAGGCCTTTGTAACACTGTCATTGATTCCGACACTGCCAAGCAGTTGGACTCCCCACTCACTCTTGAAGAAATAAGAACTTCTATTAAAGCTATGCAGTCCAATAAAGCTCCTGGTCTGCATGGGTTTCCAATGGAATTTTTTAAAACCTTTATTGATAAATTGGCACCACTGCTTTTGTCCATGTTCAATGAGTCCTTGGAACGTGGTTCATTATCACCCACTCTGACACAGGCCACTACTGCACTCCTTCTTAAGGAGGGTAAGGCTCCATCTTCCTGTGGTTCTTACAGACCATTGTCTCTGCTTAATGCAGATGTGAAGGTATTGGCAAAGGTAACTGCATCCTGCTTAGAGAGCATGCTCCCTCATATCATATCAGAAGAGCAAAACAGTTTTATTAAGAGATGTCAACTGTTCTTTAATACCTGTACACTTTTTAATATCATTTATTCTAAACGTTTGGCTAAACTTCCTGAAATTATTTCATTAGTTGCTGAAAAAGTGTTTGATAGGGTTGAGTGGGGGTACTTGTTTGCAGTTTTGAATAAATTTGGATTTGGGGATAAATTAATTTCTTGGATTCGTCTCCTTTACACATCCCCTAGAGCCAGTGTCCATACGAATGATGTTCATTCTGAATATTTTGCTCTTGAGCGTGGTTGTCACCAAGGCTGCCCCTTATCACCTTTGCTCTTTGCTGTTGCTATCGAGCCTCTGTCAATCACTCTGAGAGTTTCCCCATTATTTCAAGGAACTGTCCGAAATGGTGTGGAATATAAATTACGGTTATATGCGGATGATTTGTTACTGTATATAACTGATCCTGCTGCTTCTATCCCTGCTGTTTTAGGTATTCTGGAGACCTTTAGTTCCTTTTCAGGTTACAAGTTAAACTTGAGAAAAAGTGAGTGTTTCCCCCTTAATACTGCTGCGTGTTATCTCCAACAGTCAGATCTGCCATTCCTACTTAGTCGATCAGGGTTTAAATACCTGGGTATTAATGTGACTCGTTCATTATCTCAGCTTGCATCAGCTAATTTCACTCCTCTCATCTTAAAGTTTAAATCTGATATTCAAAATTGGGGCACCCTCCCCCTTTTATTAATTGGGAAGATCAATATTATAAAAATTAATATATTGCTGAAATTTCTCTTCTTATTCCACTCAATTCCTCTTTTTCTGCCAAAACAATTTTTTTTGATTAATTGGGTAAAATGATTACTGCCTTCATTTGGGGTGGGAAGTCTCCAAGAGTAAGCAAGACTTTATTGCAGAAATGTAGACTTAATGAAGGACTTACATTGCCCAATTTTCAATTTTATTATTGGGCTGCTCACATTCATAAACTTTGCTATTGGGTGAAATCTTCTGGATCTCTCTGGTGTACATTGGAACTTTTATCCTGTAGGGAATCTTCTATACCTGCTTTACTTTATTCCTTGCTACCTACAAAGCCCTCCTTGTATATTGATAATCAAGTGGTTTTTAATACACTTAAGATCTGGTATAAATTTAGACGGCGCTTCAAATTTGTGGGTGCACCTTCTTTGGGTCCTTTAAGCAAAAATCACTTCTTTCCTCCATCACTTTTGGAGTCTACATTTTCAGTGTGGCACAATAAGGACATTAAGCAATTCAAAAATTTATATGTAGACAGTGTCTTTGCAAGTTTTGCTAATTTGTCCTCCACTTATGACCTCCCTGTATCTCACCTGTTTCGCTATTTTCAAATTAGAAATTTTATTTTTAAGCTCTTCCCTAACTTCCCTTCTGTACCCCCAGAACAGCCTTGGGAATGTTTGCTTTCAAATATTCCTAGTCAGAGAAGTATGATTTTGAAAATATATGACTCTATTTTGACATTGAGCAATCCAGTGGCGGCTGCTGGTTTTTAAAACAGGGGAAGCCCATTTTACGCATTCATCGTAAAACCTGTAGGCCAGATATCAGAGCATAGAAAGGTGTGCCCCATTAGCATAGTGAACTAGACAACCCTACCTAGTGGCAGAAAGTATTTTTGCTTGTACATTTCATGTTATAGTCTGGCTTGCCAGGCTAGTGCCTCATATCCTTAATCAAAAATATCAAACATCCAAAAATCACTGGCTATTCAACGAAGAGCCTTGAACATCATACCCTGATATGCAACACAGAGTCTTTAACACAACACCCAGCTGTGCAACACATCCTTGAACATCTTCTGCAACACAGTCTGGAAATCCATAACCAGGTAGGCTATGCAACACACAGAACCTTGAATATTATACCCAGGTATAACCTATAACACAGAGCCCACCATTCTCTTAACATTACTGAACAATATACACACTTCAGATTCATGAACATTATATGATGCACACTATTTATACACAAATTCTGCCCTCCGCTCCTTTTCCAGAAAATGGTCTGTGACCCTGTCATACTAGCTGGTTGTGCTTTCCAGAGACTTCACCAATTTCTGTTAGCAGCTAGCACTGCAGATCCCAATAAGGCTCAAGCTAGCCTACAACCAGATTGAACTACAAATGAAATAAACGAGTGAATTCACGAATGATCAAACTGATAGAATGGATGAAAGTTAACGGAGCACAACGAGTAATATTTACATTTATTTACAGAGTAATGTACAGAGACATCAATGAGAAGAAACGTTTAGATGAAAAGAAATTCGGACAGCACTTTGGCACACGACTACACTTTCTCGACATCCGCTAGGGACTGACTGATCATGCGCTTACCGTGTTCCTCGCCGATGCCGAAGTACAGAGCCCGCCCTCCTCATGTGTTTCAAACACCACCTCCAATAATCCTTCATCAGCCCGGCTTCTTGCCCCTCCCACTGTCTCGTTAGTCCCAGAGAAGCCCGGCTTCCCTGGAAGTGACGATTTTGTCGATTTTAACCAATAACAACTAGCCGAAATTGGCTGTTCAGAGCCCTCTCATAGACTGCAACGGATACCCGGCTGCCAGCGCATAGAGCCCATTGAAATAAGAAAGGCTACAGCTAGTGTTGCCAGATTGGGCGGTTTTAAGTGCATTTTGGCGGGTTTTGAATATATTTTGGCTGGAAAACGTCAGCAGTATCTGGCAATGCTGGTTACAGCCTGGCAGCAAAGGTGATTCTCGTAGCGAACTGCAAGTTCGTCAGACATCACTCAAATAAGTTACAGGATAGTTATGAACGTAAATACAATCTTGGGCATATATTATGTTATGCAAGTTATTGTTTTAATGAGAATTCAACGTCATAGATGCCGCAGTTTGGGGAGAGAATTTTAGGGGAAGCTCGGCTTCCCTTGTTGTCTCTGAGAAATCGCCCCTGGAGCAATCAGTTAAGTACCAAAATTAAGAACGCATGGGAGAATGAACTGGGAATACCAGTACAATTAGGTGATGAACTCCGGGGACACGCGACAGATAGGATACGATCTACCACTTCTTCTGCTCGTCTTGGACTCATTCAGTTCAAAGTTTTACATAGAGTTCATTTTTCTAAATTGAGACCCTGAAATAGAGGTGGAGGACAAACGTGACAAATGCCATGGCTCTCCGTGTCACCTCAGTCATGTTTTTTCTTTGTCCCAATCTGTATGATTTTTGGACTGGTTTCTTTACTATTCTGTGAAGATTCTCAATCATCCAGGTCATAGTAAACTGTGGGTGGTAGAAATGGGCAACTGTACTTGCTTGAAAATTCTTGAAAACGTTTCACCTCTCGTCCAAAAGGCTTCCTCAGTTCTGTCTGACTAATAGGGAGTATCAGATATTTATCCTCTCCTGGATCAGAATCAGAATCCTGATGACCAGCTCATCTAAGGTGTCATTGAGGCACCATGTTGGTGTGGGTCACTGGAGGCTGGGTGTGAACGGCGAGTCATTAGGGTGATCAAAGGATTGCCCGTTAGGGTGATCAATGGCAAGCTGACTCTCTCTGTCCTCCTGTGAGTCACCGAAAACAGCTGGGTCCTGGCATACACCCAGCCGTCTGGGAAGAGTGTCCAAGACCGCATTGTAGATGGTTGATAAATGATGTCTTAGACCCCCACCTCTGTTCAGTGATGGCTGTTCCAGGTTGACAAAAATGGCTTCTTTAACTCCTCGCTCATACCAACGATCCTCTCTGGCTAAAATGCATACGTTACAATCCTGAAATGAGTGTCCTTTGTTGTTAAGATGAATGTAGACAGCCGAGTCCTGGCCTGAGGAGCTGGCTCTCCTGTGTTGAGCCAAGCGCCTGTATAGCGGTTGTTTTGTTCCCCCAATATATGAGTCCGTGCAATTCTCACTGCACTGAATTGCATATACTACGTTGTCCTGTTTGTGTCTGGGTATTCTGTCCTTAGGGTGGACCAGTTTCTGCTTCAGGGTGTTACTGGGTCTGAAATGTACCGGAATGTTGTGTTTGTAGAAGATCCTCCTGAGTTTCTCAGATAGACCAGAAATGTAGGGAATGACAATGTTCTTGCGTTTGTTCCTGTTATCATCCTTGTCAGTTATGTTCCTTTTTATGCTCTTTAGGAAAGCCCAGTTGGGATAACCGCAATTCTGAAGTGCTTTCTTGATATGATTCTGCTCCTTCTCTTTTCCCTCTAACGTTGTAGGAATGTTCTGACCCCTGTGTTGCAAGGTCCTAATGACCCCCAATTTATGTTCCAGTGGGTGGTGAGAGTCGAAAAGTAGGTACTGGTCTGTGTGTGTGGGTTTCCGGTAGACCTCGATACTAAGGCTTCTGTCTTGTCTAATGTGTACATCACAATCCAAGAAGGCTAGATTATTCCCACTGACATCCTCCCGAGTGAAGTTGATGTTGCTATCCACTGCATTGATGTGTTTCGAGAAAGCTTCCACCTCATGGATTTTGATTTTAACCCAGGTATCATCCACGTATCTAAACCAATGGCTGGGAGCAACTCCTGCAAAAGTGGTCAAAGCTATATGTTCCACTTCCTCCATGTATAAATTGGCCACAATAGGGCACACCGATGATCCCATGGCGCATCCATGCTTCTGTCTGTAGAAACTTTCATTAAACTGGAAACAAGTGGTAGTCAGGCAGAGGTCAAGCAGGGTGCAAATCTGATCCGTGGTGAGTTTCGTTCTATCCAGTAAGGAGCTATCCTGAAGGAGTCGTTTTCTTACAGATTCGACTGCTTCTGTGGTGGGAATGCAGGTGAACAGAGAAGTGACATCGTAGGAAACCATGGTTTCATCTGAATCTAGTTTGAGGTCTGCAACTTGAGTAGCAAAATCTTGGGAATTTTTGACATGATATGGTGTATTCCCAACCAGAGGAGCCAAGATGGTGGCTAGGTGTTTTGGCAATGTTATATGTGACCGAGTTTATACTGCTGATAATAGGTCTGAGAGGAGCTCCTTCTTTGTGAATCTTGGGGAGTCCGTATATGAGAGGCACGGCTTCCCCAGGGTACAATCTGTAGTAAAGAGATCGGTTGATGGCTTGGTCCTTTTCTAGTTGTTGCAAACAGCTAACAACTTTCCTTTTATAACCACTTGTGGGGTCCCTCCTCAATGTTTCATAAGTGGTTGTATCACTGAGGAGACTGGTCATCCTGGAGTAGTAGTCCACTGTGTTTAGCACCACTGTGCATCTCCCTTTGTCAGCAGGAAGGATGGTGATGTTCCAGTCTCTTTGAAGCACTGTAAGAGCCCTCCTTTCTTGGCTGGTGAGGTTGGAGGGGGGTGCTTTCGCACTGGATAGAGCAGCTGATATCTTCAGTCTAAGTTGTTCTGACTCCGTGTTGGTCAGGTTGTTGTTCCTGATGGCTGTCTCTGTGGCTGTGATGAGTTCTACTACCGGTATCCGCTCAGGTGAAACTGCAAAGTTAAGACCATTGGATAAGACATCTCTCTCTGGTTGGGTGAGTACCCTGTCGGATAAGTTCTTCACCCATTTCTCTTCTATGTCCCGTTGTGTAGCCTGGTCAGATTTCTTCCTCCAAGTCAGCCCTTCTGTCTTGCCGGAGGAGGTGGTTTTAGACAGCAATTTTTGAAATTTGTACATCTGTCGTTCCTTACCTTTGGTATGTTGTGAAAGCTGTGCCTTCTCAGTGAGATCAGAGACTCGTTCCAAAACTTCACTGGGAAGAAGGGCTGTCAACTCCTCATACCTCAGTTTAGTCTTGTTCTGGAGAGCATCGATGGTGAAATGTACTTGTCTCACTCTCTCATTGAGAAGCCGCTTCTGGGCTTTCTGCAGGATTATCTCAGCTCTGTGTCCTTTAACCGTTGAAAATAGGCGTAGGCTAGTGGGGATAATGTTGGATTGTCGGCATCTCAGGTTAAAACGCAGGTGGTTTCTGTAGTCTGCCAGTTTTCTGGAACACTTCTCATACTCCCGCACCAGTCGAAGGGTTCTCATCCCAAAATGCGTGGAAACATGTCTGTGAAGATTCTCAATCCTCCAGGTCATAGTAAACTGTGGGTGGTAGAAATGGGCAACTGGACTGGTGCGGGAGTATGAGAAGTGTTTCTTTACTATTATGTCCACTGTTCTTGGTGTAAATTTGCAACCTTGTCCATTGATTGCTATATTTGGGATTCCTGATACCTCTGTTGCTTTAAACTCTGTACAAAAGGATATTATTGCTTTTACATCCTTACTAGCAAGAGGTTGTCTACTGTTGCACTGGAAATCTGCTAAGTATCCATCTATCTCACAATGGCTTAAGTACACAATGTTCTTTTTAAAACTTGAGAAAATCAAATATACTCTGAGAGGATGTACTGATAAGTTTTTCCAAAAATGGCATCCCTTTATTTCTTATTTCACTGAGTTACAGGTACTTCCCAATTGAATGTGTGCCTGCCACTGGACTTAATATACAGAAATCCTTTTCTTTTTAATGTAGTGGTCATACTGAGCTGTTTGGGGTGGGATGGGGGGGTTAGATTGGTCAGTTTTGTCTCGTCTCGTCTTCTTCCACTTTATCCGGGGCCAGGTCACAGAGGCAGCAGTCTGAGCATGGAAGCCCAAACTTCCCTTTCCCCAGACACCTCGGCCAGCTCCTCGGGAAGAACACCGAGGCGTTCCCAGGCCAGCCGAGAGACATAGTCCCTCCAGCGTGTCCTGGGTCTTCCCCAGGGCTTCCTCCCAGGGGGACATGCCTGGAACAGCTCCCCAGGGAGGTGTCCAGGAGGCATCCAAAAAAGATGCCCGAGCCACCTCAGCTGATTCCTCTTGATGTGGAGGAGCAGCGGCTCTACTCCGAGCTCCTCCCTAGTGACCGTGCTTCTCACCCTATCTCTAAGGGAGCGCCCAGCCACCCTGCAAAGGAAACTCATTTCGGCCGCTTGTATCTGCGATCTTGTTCTTTCGGTCATTACCCAAAGCTCATGACCATAGGTGAGAGTCGGAACGTAGATCTACCGGTAAATTGAGAGCTTCGCCTTTTGGCTCAGCTCCTTCTTTACCACGATGGACCGGCAAAGCGACTGCATCACTGCAGAGGCTGCACCGATCCGCCTGTCGAGCTCATGCTCCATCCTTCCCTCACTCGTGAACAAGATCCCGAGATACTTAAACTCCTCCACTTGAGGCAGGAGTTCTCCACCAACCTGGAGAGGGCAAGCCACCCTTTTCCGGTCGAGAACCATGGCCTCGGACTTGGAGGTGCTGATTCTCATCCCAGCCGCTTCACACTCGACTGCAAACCACCGCAGTGCATGCTGAAGGTCCTGGTTTGAAGAAGCCAACAGGACATTATCATCCGCAAAAAGCAGAGATGAAATCCTGTGGTTCCCAAACAGGATTCCTTCCGGCCCCTGGCTGCGCCTAGAAATTCTGTCCATAAAAATTATGAACAGAACCGGTGATGAAGGGCAGCCCTGCCGAAGTCCAACATGCACTGGAAACAGGTCTGACTTACTGCCGGCAATGCAAACCAGACTCCTACTCCGTTCGTACAGGGACCGGACAGCCCTTAGCAAAGAGCCCTGAACCCCATACTCCCGAAGCACCCCCCACAGAATACCACGAAGGGCACGGTCGAATGCCTTCTCCAGATCCACAAAGCACATGTGGACTGGTTGGGCAAACTCCCATGTACCCTCGAGCATCCTATGAAGGGTATAGAGCTGGTCCAGTGTTCCGCGACCAGGACAAAAACCGCATTGTTCCTCCTGGATCCGAGGTTCGACTATTGGCCGAATTCTCCTCTCCAGTACCCTGGAGTAAACCTTCCCTGGGAGGCTGAGAAGTGTGATTCCCCTATAATTGGAGCACACTCTCCGGTCCCCTTTCTTAAAAAGAGGGACCACCACCCCAGTCTGCCACTCCAGAGGCACTGTCCCCAACCGCCACACGATGTTGCAGAGGCGTGTCAACCAAGACAGCCCCACAACATCCAGAGACTTGAGATACTCAGGGCGGATCTCATCCACCCCTGGTGCCTTGCCACCGAGGAGCTTGCAAACCACCTCAGTGACTTCGGCTTGGGTAATGGACGAGTCCACCTCTGAGTCATCAGCCTCCGCTTCCTCAATGGAAGACATGACGGTGGGATTGAGGAGATCCTCAAAGTATTCCTTCCACCGCCCGACAATGTTCCCAGTCGATGTCAACAGCTCCCCACCCGCACTGTAAACAGTGTTGGCAGAGTACTGCTTCCCCCTCCTGAGGCGCCGGACGGTTTGCCAGAATTTCTTCGAGGCCGACCAATAGTCCTTCTCCATGGCCTCCCCGAACTCCTCCCAGTTCCGAGTTTTTGCCTCCGCAACTGCCCGAGCTGCGGCACGCCTGGCCTGCCGATACCCGTCAGCTGCCTCAGGAGTCCCGGAGGTCAACATGGCCCATTGGTCAGTTTTGTTTTTATTTTTTTAAATTTAATAAATGTATTTATTTACTTTCTTTGTGTATACTGTATGTATACATTTTGAAAATATGTGTGAAGTGTATTTCCAGTATTGGGAACATTTTGTCTCTCTCTTTGTTTTTCAATAAAAAGATTTGGCGGAAAAAAAATGTATGATGCAGAGGAGTGCTCTGAGGCTGAGACTCGTTGAAGATGTACCTGTAGGTTGTGGAGGCTGAAAATGGAATGGGGGATGCGCTCCAGGTCACAATGCACCAGCTCCAGCTCGGTCAGGTTCACCATCTTTTTCAGGCTGTTAAGCACCATCAACTTGGTGCCCTCATTATTGATGGAGAGCGTTTGTAAATACAAGCCCACATCTGTCAGCACCTCGAGAAAGGATTACAATATTGTCTTTGGTTTAAGGAATAAATATATAAATATATAGATACAGAAGCATTTGTGAATCCAATGATAATAATAATAATAATAATAATAATACCTTTCCTAAAGCAATGTTCAGCATTTATTGTTTAACTACTTCCTGCAAACCACCTCAATTACAAAAAGCATCTTACCTGAGGCAGCTTGGTGAGATTGCTTTTCAACCATAGCACCTTAAGCCTTTTGAGCTCCCGCAAGCCATCGATCACAATATAACGGTTATTGTCGAAACTCAGGTTGCCAGTGAGATGGAGCTTGCTCAGGTTCTTCAGGCTGTAGAGCCACAGCGGAATCTCCTTAATGTCTGTGAACTTGATGTGCAGTGATTTGAGGTTCTCACGTAGAAAGGCTAGAGCAGGAGCCTCGATCTTGGCTGGTGTATGGTACAGCCACAGCTCCCTCAGCCCAGCCAGTTGGGCAATGATGGGTGGAATAGTGACGTCTGGGATCAGCTCCAATTTCAGCACCTGAGGGATAGACAAAAAGACTAAGGCCCTGTCCACACGGCAATGGATTCAGGTGAATCTGATAAAATTGTTTATCATTTCGGCCTGGCATCCACACGGCACTGGCGTTTTGGGTGCCCCACAACGATATTTTTTGAGAACGGGTTCCAGAGTGGAAAAATCTGGCAACGGCGCCATTGCGAAGTCGTCTGGATGAGTAGAACGGATTTGTTTACGATGACGTCACAACCACATGACTAGAACAAGCAGCACTCTCACTGTTTTGTATGAACCACTGCATTGCATTCACTTTTGTATACAGCTTTTCTTTTAAATAAACAAGTAACTGAACCATTTCTTGAATTTCTTTTTTTATTGGATAAGACTGCTTTTCAAAATGTTCACACACAATATAAAGTTATATAAATTATATAAAAATGCTTTTCAAAATGTTCACACACAATAAGAAAATTAAGTTATATAAAACTATGCACACTAATAAAACTAAATTTGTACACACAGAAGGCACGATTTCCTCGCGTAGTCGCAGCCATCTTCTTCTTGCTGTGTGTTTGTTCCTGACAGTGCTTCACGCCGGGTAGAAGAAGGGGTTTATGCGCATGCGTCTACAACCCCAATTCCAAAAAAGTTGGGACAAAGTACAAATTGTAAATAAAAATGGAATGCAATGATGTGGAAGTTTCAAAATTCCATATTTTATTCAGAATAGAACACAGATGACATATCAAATGTTTAAACTGATAAAATGTATCATTTAAAGAGAAAAATTAGGTGATTTTAAATTTCATGACAACAACACATCTCAAAAAAGTTGGGACAAGGCCATGTTTACCACTGTGAGACATCCCCTTTTCTCTTTACAACAGTCTGTAAACGTCTGGGGACTGAGGAGACAAGTTGCTCAAGTTTAGGGATAGGAATGTTAACCCATTCTTGTCTAATGTAGGATTCTAGTTGCTCAACTGTCTTAGGTCTTTTTTTGTCGTATCTTCCATTTTATGATGCACCAAATGGTTTCTATGGGTGAAAGATCTGGACTGCAGGCTGGCCAGTTCAGTACCCGGACCCTTCTTCTACGCAGCCATGATGCTGTAATTGATGCAGTATGTGGTTTGGCATTGTCATGTTGGAAAATGCAAGATCTTCCCTGAAAGCGACTTCGTCTGGATGGGAGCATATGTTGCTCTAGAACCTGGATATGCCTTTCAGCATTGATAGTGTCTTTCCAGATGTGTAAGCTGCCCATGCCACACGCACTAATGCAACCCCATGCCATCAGAGATGCAGGCTTCTGAACTGAGCGCTGATAACAACTTGGGTCGTCCTTCTCCTCCTTAGTTCGAATGACACGGCGTCCCTGATTTCCATAAAGAACTTAAAATTTTGACTCGTCTGAACCCAGAACAGTTTTCCACTTTGCCACAGTCCATTTTAAATGAGCCTTGGCCCAGAGAAGACGTCTGCGCTTCTGGATCATGTTTAGATATGGCTTCTTCTTTGAACTATAGAGTTTTAGCTGGCAACGGCAGCTGGCACGGTGAATTGTGTTTACAGATAATGTTCTCTGGAAATATTCCTGAGCCCATTTTGTGATTTCCAATACAGAAGCATGCCTGTATGCAATGCAGTGCCGTCTAAGGGCCCGAAGATCACAGGCACCCAGTATGGTTTTCTGGCCTTGACCCTTATGCACAGAGATTCTTCCAGATTCTCTGAATCTTTTGATGATATTATGCACTGTATATGATGATCTGTTCAAACTCTTTGCAATTTTACACTGTCGAACTCCTTTCTGATATTGCTCCACTATTTGTCGGCGCAGAATTAGGGGGATTGGTGATCCTCTTCCCATCTTTACTTCTGAGAGCCGCTGCCACTCCAAGATGCTCTTTTTATACCCAGTCATGTTAATGACCTATTGCCAATTGCCCTAATGAGTTGCAGTTTGGTCCTCCAGCTGTTCCTTTTTTGTACCTTAAACTTTTCCAGCCTCGTATTGCCCCTGTCCCAACTTTTTTGAGATGTGTTGCTGTCATGAAATTTCAAATGAGCCAATATTTGGCATGAAATTTCAAAATGTCTCACTTTCGACATTTGATATGTTGTCTATGTTCTATTGTGAATACAATATCAGTTTTTGAGATTTGTAAATTATTGCATTCCGTTTTTATTTACAATTTGTACTTTGTCCCAACTTTTTTGGAATCGGGGTTGTACTTCTTCTATTGTTCCGGTGTCTCCGATGGGACCGTCTTACAGCGCCCCTAGAGGTGTGGCATGTGTATTGCATCGTTTTCAGCAAGCGTTGCATTGCCATATGTACCTGATATTTTACTGATCCGTTGCCCATGTGGACGCGTTATTTTTTTTAATAAAATCTCGTTGCCGTTGTCGCGTGGATGTAGCCTAAAATTTAGAGTTGTATCATAGCATAGAACAGGAATGGTCAACTGATGGACTATCAGCAAGGCATAGACTGGGAAAAACAAGTATACTTGGAAAAAATTCTCTAAACGTCAGACTCTATTTGCACCCAGGTGTTAGTATCAAACAAAGATATTTGTACTCAGCATGGGTAGCGAATTACATCTGGGTGTACTGTATGTCACACCATCCAGAGACAAGACAAGCATGCAGGTGTCCATAGCCAACAATGCTATTTATTCCCAATCCCTAACCAGTCATAAGAAATGGGAAATTAATGTACTATTACCAAACAAAACATAACCACTTTGAATTGTTTTTTTTTTTAATAGACAAACTGATTACTAATATGAAAAGCATCAAAAGTTAACAGTGGGCAACATTACATTGCTAATTGCTTCTAGACTTTTATAAACAATACATATTCTATTACTTACTTAGTTATTTACTTACTTAGACCTATAGCCTAAGGGCATAGGCTTAAAAGAAGAAAGATGGCGCCACAAGAGTGGCAGCTAGTTGCAGTAGCTCCGAGCGTGTTTATGTGTTTTGGTACGTTTTTGTACTTTTATCGTGTTTTTCTGCACTAGTCTCAGTCGGAAGTGTGCACCTAGGGATGTACAACTCGTGAGACTGTGCATTTGTATTTTTCTCTTTTTCTTTCTGGGGCTGCTTAAATCGGCATCAGCGGATCCTTTCAGCCATGGCTCCATTGTTTACACTCTGGAGCAGCTGTTAGCACTGTGCAACACCAAGGTACTCCCCGTGGAAAGACCGGTGATCCCCGTGGGATTAAGGAGAAGGAGAAGCAGAGCTGGAATGAAGTGCTGGGAGAAGAAAAGACGGTATAAACCATGCATACCGTCTGTCATCATGGGAAACATAAGATCTCTCCCTAATAAGATGAATGAGCTAACAGCGCTAACCAGGCTGCAGAGGGCGTACCGGGAGTGTAGCCTTATGTGCTTCACAGAGACTTGGCTGAATGAACTCTCACGTCACTCTGGATGGATTTCAACTCGTGAGAGCGGACAGGAAAGCCAAGGAGAGTGGTAAGAGGAAAGGAGGGGGTATAGCGATGTTTGTGAATGACAGATGGTGTAACCCGGGGCACATCAGGGTAAAGAAGCAGTACTGCAGTAAAAACACTGAACTGCTAGCGGTTAGCATTCGGCCATATTACCTCCCGAGGGAATTCTTGCACGTTATCGCGATAACTGTGTACATCCCCCAGCGGCCGATGCTGCTGCAGCCTGTGAGCTCTTACACACTGTAGTGTCAAAGCTTCAGACATCGCACCCCCAGTCCCTGCTCCTAATCTCCAGTGACTTTAATCATGCTTCCCTGTCCTCCATTCTCCCAACCTTCACTCAGTATGTGAAATGCTACACCAGAGACAATAGAACTTTGGATTTAATGTATGTTAACACCAAGGACGCATATAGCTCATCACCCCCCCGGGCCATTCTGACCACAATCTGGTTCACTTGTCCCCTACATACATACGTATGGTGAATAAACAACCACCCACCAAGAGGTATGTAAGGACCTGGTCTGAGGAGACCAGTATGGCACTGAGGGACTGCTTTGACACCATGGACTGGGATGTGTTGTGTGAACCTCACGGGGATGACATTGATAGCCTGACAACCTGCATCATGGATTATATTAATCTCTGTGTTGAAAACACTGCCTATCAGGAAGGTACGGTGTTTTCCCAGCAATAAACCCTAGGTGACCTCTGAACTAAAAGCCCTATTAAACAAGAAGAAGAGGGTTTTTAAATCTGGCGACAAGGAGGAGAAGAGGAGAGTGCAGAGGGAGCTGAAGAGGGGGATAAGGAGAGGCAAGGACAGCTACAGGAGGAAGCTGGAGGAGCGCCTCAAGGGGAGCAACACCGGAGAGGTATGGAGAGGCCTGAAAACCATCTCTGGCCACACAAAGGACAGTGGGAGGAGCCCTGTATCTGGGGGCCAGGACTGGGCAAATGAGTTGAATCTCTTTTTCAACAGATTTAACTGTGCCACCCCACCCTCCCCCACTCACCATAGTCCTGACCTGTCTGTGATATCACTCCACCACCACCCCTCTCCCCTCATAATACCTCTGACACCAACAGCTCCCTCCTCACACCACATCACTCCCCTCCACTCCCTGCCAGACCAATCCACACACTCCACCCCCGACCTCACTCTACAGGAGTCACACCTCGGCTACACCCCTCGCCTCTCCATAACAGCTGATCAGGTGTTGAAGGAGCTGAGGAGGATCAAGACGAGGAAAGCTGCTGGCCCTGATGGTATCAACTCCAGACTGCTTAAGGACTGTGCAGATCATCTCTGTGGGATACTTCTGTACATTTTCAACCTGAGCCTCAGTCTGGAGAGAGTTCCACTTCTGTGGAAAACATCATGTGTGGTTCCAGTTCCCAAGACTGCGCACCCCAGGGAGCTCAACCACTTTCGGACAGTAGCTTTAACATCTCACCTTATGAAGATCATGGAGAGGCTTGTTCTATCCCACCTCCGACACCTAGTGAACAGCGACATGGACCCCCTGCAGTTCGCATATCGACTGGGCATTGGTGTGGATGATGCTGTCATCTACCTGCTACACTGGTCACTTTTACACCTGGAGGGCACTGGGAGCACTGTGAGAGTCATGTTCTTTGACTTCTCCAGTGCTTTCAACACAATCCAGCCATCATTGCTTAGGGGGAAGCTGGAGGGAGCTGGTGTCGACTGCCACCTGACTGCATGGATCATCGACTACCTCATTAACAGACCGCAGTATGTGAGGCTCCGCGACTGTGTGTCTGATGTGGTAGTCTGCAGCACAGGGGCTCCACAGGGTACAGTGCTCTCTCCTTTCCTCTTTACACTTTACACATCTGACTTCAGCTACAAAATGGACAGCTGCCACCTCCAGAAGTTCTCCGATGATACAGCCATCATTGGATGTGTGTCAGAGGGGGACGATCTGAAGTACAGAGAGATCATCACCAACTTTGTCGCCTGGTGCGAACTGAACCACCTGCGCATCAACACCAGCAAGACAAAGGAGGTGGGGATCGATTTCAGAAGGATGGCTCCTCAAATTGCACCAGTGAACATCCAGGGTTTGGACATTGAGATCGTGGTGGAGTACAAATACCTGGGTGTTCACCTCAACAACAACAAACTAGACTGGACTAACAACACAGATGTCCTGTACAAGAAGGGCCAAAGTCATCTCCACCTATTGAGAAGACTGAGGTCTTTTGGTGTGTGCAGGACACTGCTTAGGACTTTTTATGACTCTGTGGTGGCATCAGCGATTTTCTACGCTGTGGTCTGCTGGGGCTGTGGAAGTTCAGAGAGGGACAGGAAGAAACTTAATAAACTGGTCAGAAGGGCTGGCTCAGTCTTGGACTGTCCTCTGGACTCCATTGAGGAGGTGGGTGAGAGGAGGATGTTAGCCAAGCTGACATCAATCATGGATAACCCCTCTCACCCTCTACATGAGGCTGTGGGGGCTTTAAGCAGCTCTTTTAGTAGTAGACTGCTACACCCATGGTGTAAGAAGGAGAGATACTGCAGGTCATTCATACCTACTGCTGTCAGACTGTATAACACCTACAACTTGTAATGCAGCACCAATAACCTGTTTGTCGTTATATTTGCACTACTTCACACTACTACCTCTGCCATCTCTCATTGATGCAATTATTATGTGCAATAATATAGGTCATAAACTATTTTTATACACACACACACACCACAGGCGATTGCTCTAAGACAACGAGGGAGGCTCAGCCTCCTCTAAAAATGACGAACATCGTGTAGGATGAATTGCGCTAGGCTTATGTTATAGTCGACCTTATAACATTGCTATTTCAGATCCAGAATCACAGAAATATATGTGCTCAACCCAACTACAGTGCGAAATCATTCCGTTATAACTTTCTCCAGTTCGCCTAATGTGTGCGTGAGTTTTTCCCCCTCGTGACAGCGCTATGCAGCCCAGCCTCAGTGGACTTCAATGGCATCTGGGAGCTATGCGCTTTCTATATCAAAATGCAAGACGATTATTGGACAAATACTGCGAAAACACCCGCCCACCGGACTCCCAGCCTCAGTGGACTTCAATGGCATTTGGGAGCTATGCGCCTTTCAATCTCAAAATGCAAGACGATTATTGGACAAATACTGCGAAAACGCCCACCCACCGGACTCCCAGCCTCACAGTGGGAGGGACATGGCAGTTTCCGCGAGGAGACTGGTGATTGGTGAAAGTGGCCGGATATTTTCTTTGATTGACAGCTCGTTTCAAATATAGACAGGCAGCGGTGAATCTCAGTTCAGTCCCATGCGGATTCACAAGTGCTGTGGTGTATTGTAAGAGATCGGCTTACATTTCGATTTCATTCATTACATACGGTTTCTACCAGCTTTTTTAGTTTGTATATATTTTCATTGTAAATAAAGTGTAAATATAGTGTTGTCAAGTTTGCTATCTTAGTTCCAGAAATTTTGTTTATTTGAGTGACTGAACTTGAGGGGGCTAGTCAGCTAGCAAGAAAGCTGCGCACGGATGCCAAGCATTGTTGATTTAATTTTGGCGAAGCCATTTGCCAGTCTTCCTTTCGAGAAAAAAAATTAAAATTAAAGAGCAGGGTAGACCAACGCCTCAAATTGACTTGGTGAAAAAGGTAGGGAATGATACTCATTCCTTTCAGCTCTCCTGGTATGAGAAAGTGAATTGGCTAACAGCAAGTTCAGTGACGAGTAAAATGTATTGTTGGCCATGCCTCTTGATTAAACCCGGATCCGTGATTTGGTCAAACGTGGGCTGGTGACCCACATCAACAACAGTAAATAGGCTACTTTAGTAATATGTCATGGATGGACCAAAAATATAGAATCTATTTAAAATGGTTATGCTGAGTATATTATATTGGAATATATATTTCTCTGGATATGAATTAAACAGCTACAGTTTGGAAAACATTTTTAAACAAAAACACAGCCAAGAACATTTCACACTACAGACCTGGATTAAAAGTGAAGGGTTATCAAAATTGTCAATAAAACATTTCTCAGTCAAAATAAGTAAAATATAGGGAAAGTGTCATTGAATGAAATGTGTGGCACCCAGCTCTATGTTTGGCTCCCCAAGGTCAGTGCTTGTGCCTATTCCAGAACACTCTGCTGTTACTGCTGAGGTTCCTGACAAAGAGCTGCTTTCAATAATGATCAATTTTTAAACAACATGCCACAATTTTAAAATATAAAATGTTAAAATATACCCCCCCAACACCACCATCATGTATATTGGACAGTAGGCTAATGGGCCAAAAGAACCTGTTATTTCACAGTTTGTGACCCTGCCAACAATCAGCCAGATCAGAGGCAAGAGTATGGGCAAAATTGATGTGTTTTTTCTTTTTTCTTTAAAAATCTGGAAATATCGTAACCGACCAGCCTCCCCTGTTTGAAAGACTACCAGCCGCCACTGACACACACACACACACACACACACAATATATATATATATGTGTGTGTGTGTATATATATATAATATGAGTGATTCCACGCTTATGGGTACTGAAATGGGGACATGAACTTATTTTTAAAAATTCACCTAAAACCATTTCTTTTTTTACCATCAGGTCACAAAACATGTACTCTTTAATGAATGATATGTTAAAAGATAACTTTAATTTTCTGAGATGTAATAAAAACATATTTATATGCCAAAGTCAGAACGTAACAGAAGTGTTGTGGACATATATATTCTCAATTTTAACAATGTAGAATTACTTTTTGAAACATAGGAAGGTGATGTTTTGGCAAATATAATTAATAAACATGTGTAGTAGAATAAACATACACATTCTTTCAATAAGATTAACATGGTATATAGCTAGATTGTAATTAATTTGTAACAGACGCGAGATGGACAATCGTAACAGAAGTAATGTAACAGACATCATTTTGGAACTCATAGGCTTGACTTTGGCATATAAATATGTTTTTATTACATCTCAGAAAATTAAAGTTATCTTTTAACATATCATTCATTAAAGATTACATGTTTTGTGACCTGATGGTAAAAAAAGAAATGGTTTTAGGTGAATTTTTAAAAATAACCCTAGGCTGACACTTGCACGACTTTTGGCCACGATTTTGTCGTGGCAAGTCGTGCCATTTTGGGGCACGAACTGGGAGGCTCCTGCACTGTTCACGACTAGTTCACGCATAGTTCACGACGAGTTCACGAATGCGTGCCCGTCCACATTCACGAACTGGCACGACGAGTTCACGCATAGTTTACGCATAGTTTACGCACTTCCCGCATTGGCACGACAAGTTTGCGCAATTCGGACGGTGTCGTGCCGACTTGGGCACGCCTGTGTCATGCACAACCTCATCCTCATCAGATACCCACACGCAATTTCAGAAGTGGACCGCGAAGATCCGGACACACATGATCTGATCCCTGGTGGATGGAGGACTGACCGACACCTGCAGGGGCTGCTGCCTCTAACCGGCCATCATACCCAGAAGGATGCAAAGGATCAGCGAGACTACCTGTCACATTACTACATGTCCCCTGCTGGTGCTGTCCCTTGGCAAGAAAGAATGATAGTAGCTTCATGAGCTGCATCCACAGTTGTTCCATTTTTGAAATAAAAGAAACGAAACTCCCCCCCCAAAAAAAAAAGTCATGAAGGAATAGAAAATAAAAAGACATTAAAGAAAAAAGCAAGAAAAAAAATTGCGAATGGCGAGAAGTGTCCGGGAAGCCCTATATATACCCCCGCACCGACGCGAGCGCCACTGTCGCGCAGTAGTCGTGAACTGCTCGTGAACTGCTCGTGAACTCGTCGTGAACTGCTTGTGCCGTGCGCAAACTGTTCGTGAAGTGCGTAAACTAGTCGTGAACTGCTCGTGCCATCAATGTGTGACCGTGTCAGTGGGAAGGCATGGCCACGCTGCGACGCGCACCAATTCGTGAACATGTCGTGAACTACTCGTGAACTCGACGTGAGCTGTTCGTGAACTATTCGTGGCAGTTCGTGACAGTCGTGGCATGGCGCGCACTTCCACGCACTGGCACGCATCCTCCCGCATCGTCCCGACGAGTTCACGACAAGATCACGAACAGTTTGCGCATAGTTCACGACCCAGTCGCGAAATTTTGTCGTGACCAAAATTTTGAACATTTCAAAATTCTCGTCCCGACATGGCACGCAGTCACGACGGGTTTACGCACACTTCACGCCAGTTTACGACTAGTTTGCGCACTGGCACGACTCGAGTCGTGCCAATGCGTGCCATGGAATCATGCAAGTGTCAGCGTACCCTAAGTTCATGTCCCCATTTCAGTACCCATAAGCGTGGAATCACTATATATACACATACATACACACATTTTATATATATATATATATACACACACACACACACACACACACACACACACACACACACACAGTGGGTATGGAAAGTATTCAGACCCCTTTAAATTTTTCACTCTTTCATTGCAGCCATTTGCTAAAATCAAAAAAGTTCATTTTATTTCTCATTAATGTACACTCAGCACCACGTCTTGACAGAAAAAAACAGAAATGTAGAAATTTTTGCAAATTTATTAAAAAAGAAAAACTGAAATATCACATGGTCATAAGTATTCAGACCCTTTGCTCAGTATTGAGTAGAAGCACCCTTTTGAGCTAGTACAACCATGAGTCTTCTTGGGAATGATGCAACAAGTTTTTCACACCTGGATTTGGGGATCCTCTGCCATTCTTCCTTGCAGATCCTCTCCAGTTCCGTCAGGTTGGATGGTGAACGTTGGTGGACAGCCATTTTCAGGTCTCTCCAGAGATGCTCAATTGGGTTTAGGTCAGGGCTCTGGCTGGGCCAGTTAAGAATGGTCACAGAGTTGTTCCGAAGCCACTCCTTTGTTATTTTAGCTGTGTGCTTAGGGTCATTGTCTTCTTGGAAGGTGAACCTTCGGCCCAGTCTGAGGTCCTGAGCACTCTGGAAGAGGTTTTCTTCCAGGATATCTCTGTACTTGGCTGCATTCATCTTTCCTTCAATTGCAACCAGTCGTCCTGTCCCTGCAGCTGAAAAACACCCCCATAGCATGATGCTGCCACCACCATGTTTCACTGTTGGGATTGTATTGGGTAGGTGATGAGCAGTGCCTGGTTTTCTCCACACATACTGCTTAGAATTAACACCAAAAAGTTCAATCTTCGTCTCATCAGACCACAGAATCTTATTTCTCATAGTCTGGGAGTCCTTCATGTGTTTTTTGGCAAACTCTATGCGGGCTTTCATACTATGTCTTGCACTGAGGAGAGGCTTCCGTCGGGCCACTCTGCCATAAAGCCCCGACTGGTGGAGGGCTGCAGTGATAGTTGACTTTGTGGAACTTTCTCCCATCTCCCTACTGCATCTCTGGAGCTCAGCCACAGTGATCTTTGGGTTCTTCTTTACCTCTCTCACCAAGGCTCTTCTCCCACGATTGCTCAGTTTGGCTGGACGGCCAGGTCTAGGAAGAGTTCTGGTCGTCCCAAACTTCTTCCATTTAAGGATTATGGAGGCCACTGTGCTCTTACGACCCTTGAGTGCTGCAGAAATTCTTTTGTAACCTTGGCCAGATCTGTGCCTTGCCACAATTCTGTCTCTGAGCTCCTTGGGCAGTTCCTTCGACCTCATGATTCTCATTTGCTCTGACATGCACTGTGAGCTGTAAGGTCTTATATAGACAGGTGTGTGCCTTTCCTAATCAAGTCCAATCAGTTTAATTAAACACAGCTGGACTCCAGTGAAGGAGCAGAACCATCTCAAGGAGGATCAGAAGAAATGGACAGCATGTGAGTCAAATATGAGTGTCACAGCAAAGGGTCTCAATACTTATGACCATGTGATATTTCAGATTTTCTTTTTTAATAAATTTGCAAAAATTTCTACATTTCTGTTTTTTTGGTCAAGATGGGGTGCTGCGTGTACTTTAATGAGAAATAAAATGAACTTTTTTGATTTTAGCAAATGGCTGCAATGAAACAAAGAGTGAAAAATTTAAAGGGGTCTGAATACTTTCCGTACCCACTGTGTGTGTATATATATGTATATATATATATATATATATATATGTATGTATGTATGTGTGTGTGTGTGTGTATATACACGTGTAGTATATATGTGTGTGTATTTTTTTATATATATATATATATATATATATATATATATATATATATATATATACACACACACACACACACACCACACACACACACACTAGTGCATCTAAAAAAAATTAGAATACCATGAAAAAGTTCCTTTTTTCATAATTTAATTCAAAAAGGTAAACTTTCATATATTCTATATTCATTACATGTAAAGTTAAATATTTAAAGCCTTTTTTGTTTTAATTTTGATGATTATGGCTTATAGCTCATGAAAATCAGAAATCCAGTATCTCAAATTATTAGAATATTCCCCAAGATCAATCAAAAAAAGGATTTACAATACAGAAATGTCCAACTTCTGAAAAGTATATTCATTTATACACTCAATACTTGGTTGGGGCTCCTTTACCATGAATTACTGTATCAATGCGGTGTGGCATGGAGGTGATCAGTCTGTGGCACTGCTGAGGTGTTATATGCCCCTTTTCCACCAAAGCAGTTCCAGGGCTGGTTCGGGGCCAGTGCTTAGTTTGGAACCGGGTTTTCTGTTTCCACTGACAAAGAACTGGCTCTGGGGCCAGGAAAACCGGTTCCAGGCTAGCACCAACTCTCTGCTGGGCCAGAGGAAAGAACCGCTTACGTCAGCGGGGGCAGAGTTGTTAAGACCAACAACAATAACAAGACCGCGAAAGATCGCCATTTTTAAGCGACGAGAAGCAGCAGCTGTACAAACGCGAAGTCATCCATTATTATTATTGTTGTTACTGCTGCTGCTTCCGTGTTGTTTTTGCTTCGATATTCGCGCCAAGGTTTATGCAAACGTAGCGACGTAACTGACGTATACAGCGACGTAATGACGTAGCTTCCCTTAGCACCGCGAGCTATGGAAAAGCAAACTGGTTCTCAGCTGGCTCGCAAGTTGAACAAGTTGTGAACCAGCACCAGCACTGGCACCGAACCAGCCCTGGAACTGATCTGGTGGAAAAGGGGTAATTGAAGCCCAGGTTGCATTGATAGTGGCCTTCAGCGTATCTGTATTTTTGGGTCAGGTGTTTCTCATCTTCCTCTTGACAATACCCCACAGATTCTCTATGGGGTTCAGGTCAGGCGAGTTGGCTGGCCAATCAAACACAATAATATCATGGTCAGCAAACCATTTGGTAGTAGTTTTGGCACTGTGGGTAGGTGCCAAGTCCTGCTGAAAAAGGAAATCAGCATCTCCAAAAAGCTCGTCAGCAGATGGAAGCATGAAGTGCTCTAAAATCTCCTGGTAGATGGTTGTGTTGACTTTGGACTTGATAAAATACAGTGGACCAACACCAGCAGATGACATGGCACCCCAAATCATCACAGACTGTGGAAACTTCACACTGGGCTTCAAACACCTTGGATTCTGTGCCTCTCCACTCTTCCTCCAGACTCTAGAACCGTGATTTCCAAATTAAATGCAAAATGTACTTTCATCTGAAAAGAGGACTTTGGACCACTGAGCAACAGTCCATTTCTTTCTCTCCTTAGCCCAGATAAGACACTTCTGACATTGTCTCTGGCTCAGGAGTAGCTTGATATAAGGAATGCGAAAGTTGTATCCCCTTTCTTGAAGATGTCTGTTCGTGATGGGTCTTGATACACTGACACCAGCCTCAGTCCACTCCTTGTGAAGCTCTCCCAAGTTCTTGAATCGACTTTTCTTGACAATCCTCTCAAGACTGCGGCCATCCCTGTTGCTTGTGCACCTTTTCCAGCCACCCTTTTCAGCAATGACCTTTTGTGGTTCACCCTCCTTGTGGAGGGCATCAGTGATCATCTTCTGGACAACAGTCAAGTCAGCAGTCTTCCCCATGATTGTGGTTGTGTGTACTGAACTAGACCGAGAGATACACTGTGTTCATACTGTTTTACTCAAACTCGAAATGAAATATTCTAATATTTTTTGAGATGGGTTTTTTTTATGTTTTTGTACTGTATGCCATACTGATTAAAATTAAAATAGAAAAATGCTTGAAATATTTTAGTTTATGTGTCATGAGTCTATAATTTATAACATTTTCACTTTCTTAAATAACTGATGGAAAATATTGAACTTTTTCACAATATTTTAATTTTTTGAGATGCACTAGTGTATGTGTGTGTCTGTGTGTGTGTGTACACACACACACACACACACACACACACAGTCTACCTGTAATGTGCAATTTTTCCGAGCCTCTCAATAAGGCAACATTTCTATACTTTTTCACGGTAGATAATGCAAATAGCCATCTGTATTTAATCTTTCGTTTGTATAATTTTTATTTCAGTTTTATTTGTTATTTGTATGACATTTTCTTGCTACTGTAACATGTGAATTTCCCCGATGTGGGATCAATAAAGTGAATTTAATCTAGTCTAATCAACGACCACTTTCCATTTGTCCTGGTCTTGGGCGATCTTCTCTAGTTGTGCCCTGTTTTTGTCACCTACCCCTCTCGGTCCCTGTGCCAGCTGTTCCATGGTCTTCCTCAGTTCCTCTTTCCCTGGGGAATCCATGTTAGGGCCCTCCTGGTGGCTGCACGAGCTTCTCCAATCACTTCTCAAGTGCCTTCAACACCATCTAGCCCCTTATGCTTCAGGACAAACTGAACAGGATGCGAGTGGACCCCTGCCTGGTCACCTGGATCTCCAGCTACCTCACCGACAGGCCGCAGTACGTCAGGCTGAAGGACATCACGTCTGATACTGTGATTAGCAGCACCAGAGCACCCCAGGGCACGGTGCTGGCCCCTCTTCTCTTCACCCTGTATACCGCGGACTTCTGTTACAACTCGGAGCTGTGTCACATTCAGAAGTTCGCCGATGACACAGCCATTGTGGGGTGCATCAGGGATGACAGAGAGGATGAGTATAGGAGCCTGGTGAGGGACTTTGCCGTTTGGTGCAACAGGAACCATCTGCAGCTCAACACCTTGAAGACCAAGGAGCTGGTCATTGACTTTGGGAGGTCCAGAACAAGGTCACGACCAGTTCTGATCGAGGGAGTCGAGGTGGAGGCTGTGGATTCCTACAAGTACCTCAGGCTGTGGCTAGACAGCAAGCTGGACTGGACTTGCAACACCAACCACCTGTACAGGAAGGGACAGAGCAGGCTGTACTTCCTGAGGAGGCTGCGGTCCTTTAACATCTGCAGGAAACTCCTGTGGATGTTCTATCAGCCTGTGGTCGCCAGTGTCCTGTTCTACACCGTGGTGTGCTGGGGGGGCAGCACATCCAAGGAGGACACATCCAGGCTGGACAGACCGATCAGGTGGGCCAGCTCTGTGGTCGCCATGAAGCTGGACTCTCTGGTGACGGTGGCAGAGAAGACGACTATGGACAAAATACTGAACATCATGGACGATGCCAGTCACCCTCTGCACACCATCATCAGCAACCAGAGGAGCCTGTTCAGTGACAGAATGCTCCTTCCCAAGTGCAGGACTAACAGACTTAAAAACTCCTTTGTCCCTCATGCCATCAGACTGTACAACTCCTCTCTGGGGGGGAGGAGGGGTAACAGGAGGACCGAGGACAGGAAGGAGCAGTAGCCTAGCCTGGCAATAAACAGTACTGGACAATGTGCAATATAATGTGCAATACCTCTTCCGTTGGCCCTTTTTCCCCCCTCTTCCCCATATCTTATTCTTTTTTTATATTTGTAAATGCAAATACCTAATTTAATTTATCTAGAAGTTATTCTCTATTTCTATTCTCTGTTTATCCTGTAATGATGCTACTGGAATTTTAATTTCCCTGAGGGAACCCACCCAAAGGGATCAATAAAGTTCTATCTAATCTAATCTAAATCTAATCTAATGTCCTCCTCCGTGCCACATTTCTTGCTGATCAGACTCCCCAAGTAAGTGAAGCTGTCAACTTCTTCAAGGTCCTCTCCTCCTCATGTGACTGGCTGCAATCGTTGTGTACCTATCCTGAGGAATTAGGTGTTGTGTTTGTGTATCTTCAGACCTACCTGTGCAGATATTTCTTCCAGGCATGCTGTTTTGTCCTGCATTTGGTTGTGGCTGTGGGACAGGAGTGCCAGATCATCTGCAAAGTCCAGGTCATGTAGCTGAGTCCACATGGTCCACTGAATACCATTCTTCTGGCCTTCAGTTGTCTTCCTCATGATCCAGTCAATGACCAGAAGAGGAGGAATGGGGAGAACAACCAACCCTGACAGACTCCTGTGTTGATTCTGAAGTCCTCCTTGAGCCGATTGCCATGTACCACTCTACAGGTCATTCCTTCATAGGTCTTCTCAATGAGGGTAATCAGCTTTTCTGGGATCCCATAGTGGGCTAGGAGCATTCAGAGGGTTGATCTATCCACACTATCGAAAGTTTTCTCATAATACACAAAGTTGAAAAACAGTGGTAAGTTCAAGTCTAAGGACTGCTCCATGATTATCCTCAGCATGGCAATTTGGTCTATACAGGATCTCCCCTTTCTAAATCCTTCCTGGTGGTCTCCAAAACTGGCATCCATCGCTTCCTTAATCTGTTCAAGGAGGATCTTATTTAGCATTTTCCCTAGGGCCGATAGTAACATGGTCCCTCTATAGTTCTCACATTCTCTTAGATCACCTTTCTTTGGCAGTTTAATTACATATCCTTCTTTCCAGGCCAATTGCATTTCCTCTTCTTCCCAGATATTTCCAATCAGTTTATATAGCATATCTACTGATGTTTCTCCTCCTGCCTTGATTGCCCCTGCTGGTAGTCCATCTGGGCCTGAGGCCAGAAACCACTCTTCACCTTTGCAACTGCAGATCTTATTTCATCTTTGCTGGGCCTTTCAAGAGGGTTTTCCACAGGTGGTATATCTGTTGGTCTCTGTGGTGTTGGCCTGTTTAAGAGCTCTTCAAAATGCTCTGCCCATCTCCTCATTTGATCTTCCTCCTTGGTTCAAACCCTTCCATTCTGGTCTAGAACCCTTCCATTCTTGTCTTTCACTTCTTGATTACTTTGTCTGTATCTTCCTCCTAGGTTTTGGATGTATTGTACAGTTCATTCATATTTCCCTTAGAAGCTGGTTCCTCTGCACTCTTAGCTAACTTCTCCACCCCACACCTCTTATGTCGCAGACTCTTCCTCACTTCTCTGTGTACGGTCATGTAGTCCTCTTGTGATGCTGCCTTTGTCGCCCTTGTTCGGCTGGCATTTACTACACCCTTACTCTTCCTTCTTCCCTCTATCTTCTTCAGTGTAACCATACTGATTCATTCTTTGTGTTCACTCTTCTTTCTACCTAGTGTATCTTCACAAATCTCCTTCCATGTTCCCTTCATCTTTGTCCACTTCTGTTCCAGATTTAACCCATCTTCCTCCTCAAGCTCTTGCAAGACTTCATATTTGCTCCTGATGGCATCTTGGAATGTTTCTACCATCTTCTTGTTCTTCAACACCTTTGTGTTAAACCTTGGACATGGGTTTCCTGGTGTGTAATTCTTCTTAAGTTTCATTTTGAGCTTTGATAGCAACAAATGGTGGTCAGATGCTACGTCTGCTCCTCTCATAACTCTCACATCCTGGAGTGAATGCCTGAGCCTTTGTCTAATGCAGATGTGGTCAATTTGGTTCTCCGTAAACTTGTCTGGTGATACCCAAGTAGCATTGTGTATATGCTTGTGTGGGTACATGCTTCCTCCTATGGCCATTCTGTTTGCTGCACAGGCCTCAGCAAAGAACTCCCCCATTTTTTATTCTTCTCTCCCAGCCCGTGCTTTGCCATTACTTCTTCATACCCAGTGTTGTGCACTTCCACCTCTGTATTGAAGTCTCCCATGAGTATTGTGATGTTATTCTCCCTTGTTTGGCTCATGATAGCCTGCAATCTCTGGTAGAAGTCCTCTTTGGCTTCCTCCTCCTTGTAGTTTGTTTGGGCATAACACTGTATGATGTTCATCTTAATCTTTTTATGCTTGGTGTTGAATAAAGCTGTGATGAACCTTGAGCCCTCACAACTAATGAGAGCTCTCTGTGCCTCTCTGCTCAGCATGAGTCCTACAGCCTCTGTGTGTGGGGCTCCTTCTTCTAGATGTCCAGAATATAACGCTCTTTCTCCTGATGTTAGCCTGATCTTTCCTGATATCCATCTCATCTCATTCAGGCCTAGTACTACAATGTTATAGTTTCTCCTTTCTGCTGCTATTTGTGCAGCCCTACCACTTTCATACATTGTCCTGACATTCCAGGTTCCTAGCCTCAGATTGTGTTTGGGAATCAGTAGGGGCTTCAGCTTGACGGCTCCCTTGTGGCTTTGATTGTCATGCATCATAACCTTCCTCAATTTTTCAACTAAGGGCCTTCTGTCTCCCATGCTATAATTAGTATTTGTCATTGATGCTTTTGTACCTTTCTGTTTTTACAAGGTGGGTAGTTAACCCCACGCTCAACCCAATTTGCAGTCTGGGAAGCTGTTGGTTTTTTTCTTGGAGTTTCTCCATCTCTGAGATAGGTTGCCTTCCAAGGCTTTTGAACCCTACCTGTCCATGGTTTGTTTTTGGAGTACCTTCTCTTAGGTGAGCCACCAGCCAAGGCTTATGGACCTCACCTGTCCAACTAACTGAACCCATAGTTGGGGCTTGGTTGATGGGAGCCAGGGCATGTCCACTCACCAGTGGGTCTGCACCCCACACCTCTGGTGGCCAAGCTCCTCTACAGGGTGAGCCTGGGGCCACAAGTTACCCAGTTACCGTGTGGTGCCATGAGGAGGCACTGCAGGAGCTTTTGATGGTGGAGAGGCTATGTACTGCCAGGGGAGACTTACATACTCAGCTCCCTTTTTTGGTCAAGCGTGAGGCAGCGGTAGCAGCTGAAAGCGAGAGGATGCAAGCACCATCTACACTGTGCTACTACACTCGGCACATCACACCACCCTTGGGCAAAAAACACACACACACACACACCACATATCCAGGTGTCCGTGGCCAATAATGCTATTTATGCCCAAACCCTAAGAAATGTGAACTTAATGTACTACTACCAAAAAACAAACAAACCCATAACCACTTTGAATTGTTTTTATAGACATAAACTAATTACTAATATTCAAGCATCAAAAGCTAACAGTGTGCAATATTAAGTTGCTAGTTGTTTCTAGACCTTTGTAAACAATGCATATTCTATAACTGGATCTGCATACATTTTTGCAGAATATCCCTGGCATAGACTCTAATGCTTCGAGTTGTGCATGATTCCGAATTAAATATAGTGATCCAAATCCAAGTTTTATATTTTACAAGTACAAAATAATGAATACATTATAGACTTGACATGAACCTCTCACAGACCAGAAAGTTCATTTAAAGCTGCCGTAATTCACCCAAACGTGGTATTTGACGGAAATGTTTGACAAATTGCAAGTACCTATCAAATTTCACGGAAAATGCAGGACATACAATAAAGTTAAATCCCAATTGAGATGGCTGGTGAACTTTCTTTTCAGTTAAACTGCTGCATAATTGGACAGATTTTTGAATATATTATTGCATCCTGTGACAAAGTAAGGCAGTTAATGTGCTATGAAAATATTGTACCAGCACCTACCTCAAGCTCAAGCAGGTTGAAAACTGTGTGTGGAATGTCACTAAGCATGAACAGATGAAGCTCCAGCTTGTCTTGTGAATTCTTGGTGATCCTCTGACGAAGCTTCTCCAGCGTCCACTCGTTGTTAAGGGTGAGCTGGCGCAGCTTGTTCTCACTCACCTCAGACAGAAAGACAGCGAAGCGCTTCGAGTACAGCGGGTCATATTGGTCGATCATGTGTAGCATGAAGGCAAAGTCGTTCTTGCCATCAGGGATGTCACTGTAGCTGCTCTCCATGCGGATCGACTTGAATGAGTAGTGCTTCAGCGAGCGACCCAGCATCCAGCACAGTGCGTACATGCAGATCAGGCCATAGATGATGACCAGAGAGATGTAGAACCAGGCCAGGATCTTGAAGAGCATGGACAGGGGGTGGACACAGTAATACATTTGGTAGCGTGTGAGCCACTCGATGTCTACTTTGCACTTAACCTCTAACGTCATAAACTGCATATTGTACACTATGTAGCTAATGATCAGAATGAACTTGATGACTTTGATGATGGTCTGGCGGATGTAGAGGCAGTAGACAATGTCACTCTCCTCCACATAAATGCGAAAATTCTTTACCTGGTGAGAAGCAGACAGAAATTCTGCTTAATTTAAAGTCATACTTGTTGTCCATTTATGGTTGCACTTTATGTTGTCATGTTACTGAGCAACCACAAAACAAGCCTTCATCTTGAATTTTCTGTTTTGGAAAACAAAGTTAAAGCGTTTAACTCTGATATTGGAGACTCCTTTCAAACATGTTGAACAACATTTCACAGAAAACAAATCACATCAACAATTATGTTTTAAATCTGCCACATAAGGTGTTTACTATAGAAACAATAATGTCTGAACAAGTGCATTAGTGTGCACCTGAGGTTGCAAGACTGCGAGTCATGCTGTTTTGGAAAATTAACCAGTACCTTCTGACCAATAAGAATCAAGTATTCAGTAGTTCTGTGGTAAAAAACCTTTATTGTGCTAGGCCAGAAACCAAAGAACATCACAATAACTGGTTTATCAAGATGATCATCTCATCAAAACTAGCTGTAGCGGGGTTCCTAACCCTAACTTTCAAAACCGGCACTCATAGGCTGCTATTTGTTTAAAATGAACCCCAGGTGCACATGGACAAATGCAGCCTATTTCAGTTTGGCATCTGACATTGGTCATCAGAATGAAATCTAGCTTTTTGTGGACAACAGAATTCAAGATAGTAAAAGAATGAGACCTGGTAAAGATGCTATAAGTATTAGAAACAAA
Organism: Neoarius graeffei; assembly: GCF_027579695.1. Lineage (NCBI taxonomy): Eukaryota > Metazoa > Chordata > Actinopteri > Siluriformes > Ariidae > Neoarius > Neoarius graeffei. The sequence goes on from NC_083580.1 coordinate 18,995,758, forward strand.
TAAAACCATCAAAAAACATTTACGTTAATGAATCTCCCCGGCAATTACCCAGGCAAGAAAATTCCTCTCCAAAAATAAAGTAAAGCCCTGTGATGACCTGGTGACTTATCCAAGGTGTACCCCGCCTTTCGCCCGTAGTCAGCTGGGATAGGCTCCAGCTTGCCTGCGACCCTGTAGAACAGGATAAAGCGGCTAGAGATAATGAGATGAGAATGAAAAAAAGTAAAAAAATAATAATAATTTAACATGGTGGTATGTGAATCCCTCTGGGGCATTACGGCAAGGACAGGCAGAATATGCCCTCATATACCACTGAGTAATTACATGAGAAATAATTTTCTCTTATTTCTTTGGAGAATAAGTAACTAAGTTATGAGGAAACAATCCAAGGCATCTTTCTATTCTCTCCAAATAAGGAATGCAAGTGCTGAGTGCCCTTGATGGATATTGGTTAAATTGCTGAACAAGTGAAATAGAGGAAATGGACAGGGACATGATCTGGCACGCATGATTCACTCAGCAGTTTTTCTTTGCCCTCTTTGGTCCCTTAGGTATTTAATATAAAAACACATGGTTCACTCACTACTGGGTTTGTGACATTAGGTCCCAGTTACCAATCTTGTATCGAGCTGATGGACAAAAAAAAAAAACCTGAAAAAAAAAAATTTTAGTGGTTGCTTCAGACACGCACCTTCTCAAAAAGTGCCTTGGCCTGCTCTCCCTCTTTCTTGTCCAGCATTCTGGTTTCTGAGTGATCGACGATACCTTGCTTGATGCGTGATTTGTTGTGCTGCAGCATGGGCATGCTGGCCTCCACATCCTGATCACTCACACCCAACGCCTTCTTCGTGTCATTAGCGTCATTCAGATCACCATTTTTGCCTGACGGCTTGGCATCGCTTTCTTCGGCAACGGTTTCAGATAAGGCACGTGTGGTCCATGGCGAGTCAAAGCATTTGAGCAGAATGGAGACAAAGTGCCCGAGCTTAGAGCTGGTGTGAGGGAATTTGAACCAGAAGTTGCTGCATACTCGTAATACCAGCGTGTGCAGCATCACCAGGTATGGGAAGTATTTGGCAAACCAGTGCAGTTTGTGCACATAGCACGCGGTGTCTACCTGGTTATACTGGTATCGGTCCAGCTCATACTGGATGCCACGTGGCTCAGGCTGAGGGACGGTGGTGTGGGTGTTTCGTGGCTCATGGCATCCATCTGTCACCCACTTGCATGGCAGGCAGATTATCTTGTCCTCGGCCACCTAAAACCAAAATAGATTGTGTTAGAGCAGTAGTCACCTCTACAATTGTCACCTTTAATCCCCTGGGGTTCTAATGGTGTTGACCTCATTGCTAAAGATGTTTCACTGGTGGTGAGAAATTGTGGGCCTTTTCAAATTCAGTAATAGTCAAAAATTTGGACACACCTAAGTAAGTGGGTTTTCTTTATTTTTTATTCATTAAGACACTTCATGTCTTCAGGTAATGATGAATGTTGTTTCTCTTTACTTAGCTGAGCCATAATAAGGCTCTTTACTTCTTGACATAATATAGATTACTACAGTTGTGGAATACAGCTATTTACTGTATTTTTATTATTTACTATTTACTGCTTGATTTTCTCAAATGCATTAAGGCGGCAAGAAATTGCACCAATTAACTTTTGACGAGGTACACATACCTGTCAACTTTGAGGTTTGAAAAAAAGGGATATTTCCCAGATTTTAACTCAAAATAAGGGAAAATTTCGGAAAGTCGAACTTTCCGAAAATTTCAGAAAGTCGGTAATCGAACTGACTTTTCTTCACAAAATTAAATTCGTCGTGCCATTTGGGCAAGTAGCGCCAATACACCTTTTTTGGTTTTGCCTCGCTCCTTTCTTTATTCATGCCTCTAGTGTCGCCGTCTACTGAAACTCGCTCCCTGAGGAAAGAATTACGACCATCTTTTAGTTTTGTGAGAAGTTCCGAGCAGTGACCTTGGTCAGACCATAGATTTACATAGAAGACTAGATGCCTCGTCCCCATTGCCCGTCAACGAAGTCGAACGTCCGCACATGGCGGCCATCTTACCTCAGACAGCTGGCTTACCCATTACATTGTGTTGGTAGCGATATGTACTTTTCAGATGACCGTAACTTCCTCAAATTTCAATCAATATTCAAACGGTTTGGTTTGTTATATAAAAAAAAACAAACGGAAGTATGTATTTATGATATTAATGATGAATAATCATTTTATGTTTTAAAAAAATACGCATAGCTTGGCGAAAATATTTCAGTATACTACAGACTGTAAGACAGGATGCATGCTGAAATTCCTATGCTGTGAGAAGCCTAACACTGCATACTTATGGATAACTGCGGCCTTAGGACAAATAACCATACAATTTATTTCCAATTTTTAGTGAAAATATTTTTACATGTGATAGGGCCGTAGGGGAAGCTAAAGTTAAATAAACAGCTTACTCACTTCTGAAACTTCAGAAATACTTCATCCACCTCAAAAACCTAATGCACTCACAGCATAGCATAATAACAAATGTAAACTCACATCATCGCATAATAACAAATGTAAACTCACATCATCGCATAATAACAAATGTAAACTCACATCACAGCATAATAGCAAATGCACTGCCCGAGTAAGTAATAGTATAAAACAGTGACAGCGACTCACGGTAGTTTGTGACAAAAAAGCATTTAATTAATCACATGTGGTTATACTTCCAAGGATAAAAAGATAACCTTACATTTACAAAAAGAACATTCAAAGCTGATTATCATGTCAAAGTCAATATATGTTAGCACAGAAGATTGAAATTTCATTTGACTAGGCTCCAATGTGCAGTTAAAATAAAACTAAACATACTGATATAAACATCTACAATTAAAACAGACACACACATCAGCTTGTCATCAAAGTCAGTACTTTGATTTCCTGTAAATCATAATGTGAGTGCTGGGCTGTGCTTGCGTAAGTCTTCATACCCATAGGATGTCTATGTTCATACCCCTTGTCTGTGGTAAGATGGCCGCCCTGTGCGGACGTTCTGGAATACGCGGTGAGGAATCTAGTCTTCTATGTAAATCTATGGGTCAGACTAGCGCTATGGTTCTGACAGTCTTCTTCACAGACATGCAATTAAAATCAATGTGTAATTACTAGACTGCCACCTGCTGTACTGGAGAGGGCGGGGACGTGAATTCATGGCCCGACTTCCTGCTGTAAACTCCTGTCAGAGGCGCGTCATGAATTCTGGACCTACTGACTTTTATATAATGTGAAAATACGGGATATTTTTGGGAAAATAAAAAAACCGGGAAGACAGCGGGAAATAAATCAAACTAAGGGATTTCCCGGGAAAAACGGGAGGGTTGACAGGTATGGAGGCACATCTGTTAATTGAAATGTATTCCAGGTGATTACCTCATGAAGCTGGTTAAGATAATGCTAACAGTGTGCAAAGCGTCATCAAGGTAAACGATAGCTACTTTGAAGAATCTAAAAATATGAAACATTGTTTTTTAACACTTTTTTTAACCACATACTGTAATTCTATATATGTTCCATGTTATTTCATAGTTTTAACATCTTCAGTATTGTTCTACAATGCAGAAGAGTCAAAATACAGAAAAACCTATGAATGAGTAGGGGTGTCTGAAAGGTTTTTTCACCTCTGGCCCTCACCATCTCGAGATCAGTCCCCCTGTGTCACCCAGATGTCTGGGGGTGAGTCGCGAAAGAAAGACAGGAACCCCATGAGTTCGCAATCTTTATTCACAAGTCCCCCCGAGACGAGAGTATACAAGGGGTTTTATATGTGTGTGTGTGTGAGTGAAACCTTGGATCAATCATGTCACAATGCTCCATACACACCCCACACCAGCAGATGTTCTAACAGATATCAACATTTACGCACAACCTTAGGTCAGAGATAGCACAGTTCTAATAAAATGTTCCAAAAGATATCAATATTACGTCTCGAGCAATGTGTCTAGCTTAGACAGAAGGTCACACAGTAACTTGGTACACAGTTACACAGGAAACAGAAGGTCACAGAAGAATTCAATGCCTTCTAGCTGAAATAGTAAAATAGAACAGAACAATACTAAGAATAAATCCTTACAATTTTGTCACAAAATAAATTACTGCCTTCTTGGTCAAGAATAAATACTTACAATTATTTATCCTTACAAAGGAATAAAACCTTACAGTGTCCAAACTTTTGACTAGTACTATATATTGCCTAAATGTTAGAAATGAATAAGTAAGTAAAATTTCATTACTATTTAATTAGAGTGCTGATTTGAACAGCCTTCTTACATACAGGCAACCTGTTCATTCGCATGTTAATGACCTTCTTTTGTCTCATAAGCTTCATATCAGATCGCCTGTATTTAAGTAAAAACAAAACCCACCTCCTGCGACTTTTTTGTCCTGATGCACACCTCTACTCTAAAGTGAAAAGACATGGTTGTTTTGAAGTTCTCTGTTCATTCATCTTTAAATATTATGTTTTCAACAAGTTTGTTTTAGCAAGTCGTCACTTTAGTAAAGCGTAAATGAAAGAGAAACTTTTGGACCTCTCTAGCTCATGCTGTTGCTAGTCTCCGATTCAGTCAAATAATTTACATAATGGCACTGAATTGGGTACATTGAGAATCTGCAACAGCTCAATGGTTTGATAACTGGAGTAGGGCTTGACATTAACAGTAGCCAGATTGCCCGGGGCAACCATTCAATAGATTCGGACAACCAGACTCTCACAAATGCTTGCCCGATCGGGCAACTACCCAAATATGTCAACTTGCATGAAAAACAATGTTTATTCATTCATATTATGATGAAATTCCATCATGATTTGCGATTGTTTGACTCGGAAAGACCGCGTCCATGTTATCATTACGGCATGTTCAACAACTAGCGGAATTCACATTTGCACATCGTGGGCTCGCAGTGCACTTTCCCATTGCTAATAATCATCGCGTAGTGCATATTCAGTGTTCTATTCAGACCCTCCAGGATTTCGCGATGTTGCGATTTGCAACTTCAATGCAAATTCAACCAATCCCTGTGAATTCAGGGCGGTGTTGCAATTATATCCAATCACCGCAACTTTCCCGCAAATTTGACCAATCGTTGGTGTCACCTTGAGGTCACGTCGACAAACTACCTTCCGCCTTACTTCCGTGTTTCTGTTCAAGAGAAGCAGCATGTGCGCAGTGTTGCCAAATTGGGCGGTTTTAAGTGCATTTTGGTGGGTTTTGAACATATTTTGGGCTGGAAAACGTCAGCAGTATCTGGCAACATTGCATGATGTGCGACTCGTCAGTGTTATAGGCTTAAATTCTGTTACTGAAAGCGTGTTATGTTTACAGTGAAGGACTGTGTGCACTTTACATTATTTTTTTTTACTTAATACAAGAAATTAATGGATGCCAACATTTTTGCCAAAATTATATTTTATTTTCCATTGTTTAGGCAGCTTCAGCATCATACTGTGAGATTCTGTTCAAACTGTTTTTTTCTTCTATGAAGCCTGAGCCATTTATTTTATTAGTTTATAATTATTGTTTAATTTAGTCTTCAGGAGAGACTGCCTGCACACAGTACTACTATTAATAGTTTTTTTTCTTACATGAAAGCGGAGGCATTTATATTATATTTTAAGGAAACTTCATGTTGTGCTGTGAGGTTCTATGCATTTTAACTTTTGAACCAACAGGAGCATTTGGATAAGTAAAGCCTATTTTTCTGCATTTTTGTAGTCCTAGTAATCTTTTATATTGGTAAAGTTGTTTATAGGACCATTTCTCAGTGTCGTTTTTTTAATCAATAGTTTTTCAGTAAGGGGCGGCATGGTGGTGTAGTGGTTAGCGCTGTCGCCTCACAGCAAGAAGGTCCGGGTTCGAGCCCCGTGGCCGGCGAGGGCCTTTCTGTGTGGAGTTTGCATGTTCTCCCCGTGTCCGCGTGGGTTTCCTCCGGGTGCTCCGGTTTCCCCCACAGTCCAAAGACATGCAGGTTAGGTTAACTGGTGACTCTAAATTGACCGTAGGTGTGAATGTGAGTGTGAATGGTTGTCTGTGTCTATGTGTCAGCCCTGTGATGACCTGGCGACTTGTCCAGGGTGTACCCCGCCTTTCGCCCGTAGTCAGCTGGGATAGGCTCCAGCTTGCCTGCGACCCTGTAGAACAGGATAAAGCGGCTAGAGATAATGAGATGAGAAGAGATGAGGAGTGCATTGGCAGAATTGTAGAAAACTGCCAGATGACCAGTAACTGTCCAAAGATATGCCATAATAATAATAATAATAATAATAATAATAATAAATAATTAGTAGTAGTAGGCCTATTATTATTATTATTATTATTATTATTATTATTGCTTAGGCCTAAACTATTATTAAACAAGGGAAACTAACAGAAGTGCTTTGGCTTTGAGATTATTGCCAAATTACATAAATATACTGATATGTAGGCCCAATAATTTGACTATTATTATTATTATTATTATTATTATTATTATTATTATATTAACCCATTATTACCATTTGCGTAAGAACCATTAAACCAAGATTTTTTTTTTACTTTTGTTTTAGATTTTTTTTTTTTAACTACACCTTTGAACTTGACGCACTGTCAAACAGTGCCTCAATAACATACACATGCTTATAAAAAGGTCTACCAGAAACATGGGACCTCAAACCGAGAAACCTAAAGACCCACTGTAGCCCTAATACTGACTGATTACACAGTCCCAGTATGAAGAAGGGAGAACTGAACGTAGGCTACGTGCTGATTTTTAACCTCAAATGACAGGCCCAGTCACCCACAGAGATTTGGTAAAAGAAAAAAAAAGTCAGTATTCTAATGCGAAGGATGTGCCTGCTTTCTCGCCACTAACAAGTCAAAACGAGGAAGACAGGGTGACAAGGTCACTCGGAGCGTGTTTTCTGAGTTGAGCCTGTTTCGATATTTTGTCTTTGTGGCTGTCAAATGTGAAAATGCGGTCTCGCAGAGGTATGTTGAATGGAAAGGCATCAGTGTTTTCATTGCCATCTCACTCAGCTGGGGATATTCGTTGCAGCATGATGGCCAGAATTCAGACAGAGAAAGTCGACCAAATCTCGACTGCAAATCAGCATCGCATGAAAGCTCCAGAAGTTTATCCTGCACCACAGGTGGCAGAGCGCTCGTTTCTGGGTTGGTGAATGGATCTCTTACCCATTGCTTTTCCGTGAGATGGGATTTTGAGGGGAAGTATGAATCAAAATGATGTAGTGTTTCGGTAAGGTGTTGCACAATCACTGCCGGCACCTGCCCCAAATCTACACCTTCATCAGCCAGAGACGACAGACAGCCGAACATGTCAAAACACACCTCTATTAACTCTGCTGGTCCAGACTGAGAGCTTTTTTTTGAAAGCCATGATTTTATCATTGGCTTGAAAAATGTCACACGCTTGGCCTTGGATCGACAGGTTTAGCATATTGAAATGATCCAGCGACCTTACCTGCAGTCGGTCTTCCTCAGACGCCATCTTGAGTGGACAGTCCGTAAAAGCCAAGTGCAGAGCCCATGGTGCATTTCCAGTGGGATGGGCTCGGCACTCGACTTTTACGGACTGTCCACTCAAGATGGCGTCTGAGGAAGACCGACTGCAGGTAAGGTCGCTGGATTTTTATTTACTCCAACACACTATCCGTGCACATGCAGAGCCAGGGACAACTCGTTTTGCTTGTAGGAACCCTACACTCACTTCCACAGAACTGTCATGTTGTTTTGAGCTTTGCAATGGTTTTAAAACTAGCATTTTGTATCGGCAAAAAGACATGCCCCGGCCACTGTCGTGTTAGCACTTTCCAGTTGAAATCACAAAAAACTAATTTTCTCAAAATACATCCGATTGACGTGATTGTGATAGCAACCCAACGTATGCCAGGGATGCAAACACAACCATGGTCAAAAAAGAGTGAAGTAGCACGGCGACACGGACCCCTCCACCACCACCACCACCACCACCACACACACACACACACACACACAAAATATCAGTCAGACAACAGTTTCAACAAAACAGAACATTTATTAATTACTATTATTTATTAATTCAGTTCCCAATCCATCTTCAGTTCCCCACCCCAAAGTCAGTCCATCTTTACTCCTTTTTCTTCCTTTTCTTTGCCACTTCCTGAAGTTTGTGTAGTGCCTTGGATGTATGCACCACGAACTCATATAACACACACATGGGTTACACATTACCATTTGATCACTCGATGTTCTAAAATAGCAGCTAGTCGGGTGCTAACGGTTAGCATTTTAACTAAGCCAGACAGCCACAAGCTTTAATAAGACCAATTCTTGCACGTATAGAACGGTATTACGGCACTTAAATATTATCTAGGAACAAAAAACAATAGTCATTAACCCATGTAGACACTACGTTGAGAACATATACCAGGGATCCCAGCAGTAATTGAAAAAAATAGAGGAATGTAAGAAACTATCAGCAGGGGTCAAAGGGGCTGCAAGCCCCCTGAAGCTGTTGAGATTTTAACATTTAAAGATGCTACAGAACACATTTTTTACATAGATTTAACATAGAAAAGCAACAGAATTTAACAATAATGTGTATCTATTTGATGCCATATTTTGTAATCTATGACATAAGTGGCAAAAAAAAAAAATTGTTATTTATAAAAATTAGATGACCCCTCCTTGAACTGCCACCTTATTGTGGTGGAGGGGTTTGTGTGCTTGAATGATCCTAGGAGCTATGTTATATACGGTATATATGGTATATGAATATACTTCTTCTAACCTGGACACTGTTCCGCTATCTCTTTTATGGACGATATCTTTTTTCCACGACATATTCAGGGCTGTGAAATTGTAAATAAGAAATCTGAGGAAAAGGGGGGGTCTGGGGCCCACAGGGTCCCAGACACCAAGCCATTTTAGGTGTTATATGGTGTATTCTGAGCATTTCCTGCAAGTAAAAAATTGATCTCAACAAGTAAATATTTGATTAGTCTTGGTCTTCATTTTGCCATATAAAATACCTATCAACAGTTTTCTCTTTTAAAATGAAAGATCCATGTAAAATACCTTGAAATATCTAATAAGTGCCTATGTATTTTATCTCTTAATCAAAATAAAAGTAAAAAAAAGTGTGTAAATAATTTAAAGAAATGTTAATAAAAGAAAACTTTGATAGGCCTTTCAAAATGACTTTGTGAAAAATCATGCTCAATATTTAAGTGAGAGATACCTGTTGTCTTCCAAATTACACTTAATTCTTGTATTATGTCCTGGCTTTTTCCAAGAGTCTGTCACAATGTCTCTTGTCTACAGAGCAAAAGTTAAAAAAAACTAATGTTTCTTATCTAATATATTATTTACATCTTTTCTTTTACTTCTGGCTCCTTCTATTCCTCTTTGCATCACTCCCAGCTATTTCTTTCAATTCATCTTTCAGTAAGGCTATTAGTTATTAGTTCTATAGTATTTGCATTCCTCTATTAAAGCTATTTACAAAATGTTCATAGTCTGTCAAACAGCATCTAATGAAAGTCTTTTAATTTTCTTTTCTTTAACACCATCTCTTTCAGTTTTGCAAACTTGTTCTTTTTCATCTTTTCCTTCAGTCTGTCTGTGTGTTCTTTTCTAGCCCTCTTCGCATCTCTCTCAAACGCCTCCTTAGCTTTCCTTTTTGATGGCATCTTAACTATGTCTGATCTTGCACCCTGTAAGTACAAAATTCACGTACACGGTGCCAGGTCACGCAATAGCTATTTTTAGCTGTCATGCACTCCTGAGCAGTGTTGCCAGATACTGCTGAC